>NC_037676.1:7263992-7348370 GCF_003255815.1 Theropithecus gelada
CCCCCTCCTCCTCTCTCTCTCCCCCCTCCTCCTCTCTCTCTCCCCCCCTCCTCCTCTCTCTCTCCCCCCCTCCTTTTCTCTCTCTCTCCCCCCTCCTCTTCTCTCTCTCTCTCCCCTCCTCCTCTCTCTCTCTCTCTCCCCTCCTCCTCTCTCTCTCTCTCTCCCCTCCTCTCTCTCTCTCTCTGTTTTTTTTTGTTTTTTTTTTTTTTAGGACAAGGTCTCACTCTGTTGCCCAGGCTGGAGTGCAGTGTTGCTATCACAGCTCACTTCACCCTCCAACTTTTGTACTCAAGTGATCCTCTTTCCTCAGCCCACTGAGTAGCCAGGACTACTGGTGCATGCCACTATGCCAGAATAATTTTTTAAGTTTTTGTAGAGATGAGGTCTTGCTTTGTCGCCCAGGCTGGTCTTAAACTCCTGGCCTCAAGCGGTTCTCCCACCATTCTCCCAAAGCATTGGGATTATTGGTGTGAGCCACTGCACTCAGCTTTACTCTACTTCATATACCATCATCTTTCATTTTCTTCTCTCTCGCTCAAACCTGGAAACTGTTTTTCCATCCAAGCATAACATATTGAATCATCTGATGAATGTTTTCCTATGTGGGCAGGTAATCATTGAGCGATTTCCCACCTGTTCTTAACACGATGAAATAAACAACCGAAAGTTATTTATGAAAGATTCTGTATTCTTTAGAAATGTAGGACTGAAATTGAAGTCTTATAAATTTAAACTCTTTGTCACTCAGCTCCAGTATCTCATTTCGTGGTAGCTTTGTACAGCTGATTCAAACACCAGCCTCTCATTTACATGAAAGAGAGCCTGGACCGAGATTAGCACAGGGCATGACAAGATAAAAAATAGATTCATTATTTGACCAGCTGATGAATCTGCCAGCATAGCTTGTGAATTTAAATCACAAAATGGTAAGAACTGAAAGGGTTTGAAGTAGTTATCAACTTTCTACTTTTGTCTCTGGCCAAGACCATAACTAAATTATTTCCTATGGATTATTGCCTGGGGTATACTTGCAGATCTCCTTTGAAGGAGATAAAGCCTGGCTCAAGCATTTATTTTCAAACTGATATTTGTAGTTGGAATATATTTCTGCCTCAGAGATGAGCTCTTTCATCCAGACTCAGAATTCATGTCTCTACCACCCAAGCAATAGTTCCCGGTAGATTTGAGGCTCTACAGCAATTGAGCCCACATCTTGCTTTTCATAGAATCTCAAAGCATTTTCTGATCATTGACTGTATGGCCAGACCTATGTTCAGATATGTTTACCCTTACTTTAACTTTACTCATCATGCCTCTGTTTTCAGTTCTAGTAGAAGGTTCTCTTTTAAACCTTCCGTAATTTCTTCTTTCAAAAAACAATAGAAAGCTTAATATTAAGGCAATACAAGAGTAATTTCAACATTAAACTAATATCAGTATGATTCATTTGGGTTTCAGGAGAATTTAATATTTGGTTATGAATTACGTGGAAAAATTCTCAGCTTAAAAAAATACTTCTAGACCCAGAACTATGGAATTGTTGCTTCTATTTCTGACTCACCCATGAGCATATTTGATGACAGCCAAATTTATGGACCTAATTTAAACTTTTATTTAATTGCTGTGTTTCCCTTATGAGTATGTCAGAGGTCTTAACAAATCCAGAAATTAATTGTGAAAATAGAGTAAACTAGAAAAAGCCAAAGAACTTTGAAGATACAAAGTACAATATCACGAGGTAGCTTTGCCGTGAACCTAACCAGGTGTAAACATCAAGGTATCTTGCTTGCATGGCTCTGATGAGGTCGTGATTTGTCCACACAGGTATCTGTTTTTGCATAATTTGCAAACATAAGATATTTTTGTATGCTTCCTTAAGAGGGCCCTGGAATAGATCACATACAAGGTACACATGTAACTAACTGTATTCAACTATTGCATTGAACTCTTGCATTTATTCAACTATGGAATATTGCAACTATTCTAACTTAATATTAGAAATGTGCAAGAACTATTATATGCATTTCTCATCTAAACTCTTGCATTAGTACCAATATTCTTGTAATCCTCCACTACCGTTCTTTGGAATAAAAACCATGGTAACTAACTCTCTAATTGTACACCAAAATTACACATGAAAGTGCATATATTAGAATATAATGGGGCTTTATTGAAGCAAATTCTTGGAATAAATTTTCTCATTTCAACTCAGAACAACACTATTTGGTGGGAATAGAGATATTTTATAGTTGAGAAAACTGATATTTAAAGAGATTAAGAAATGCAATATCATTAAATGATAAACTATTTGTTCAGTGATGGGATCATTTTGTCTTAAGCTTTAAAAATGCCCATTTTTACCCTTCAAGTCTTTACCAAGGAACAAAAAGTTTTATAATTCATTTATTCTACTGATTAAAAATTTATCAGAACTGTGTGATCACAATAACTCCAGCCCAATGTAAAGGCTGTACTCTTAATCCATTCTGTGTCAGTGGCAAATACTTGAGTATACTATTTTAAAAGTTGGCACGCTTAAAGAAAAAAAAAAAAGGTCTGTAAGAATAATTTGATGTAAGTCAACTGAATGGTTCAATTGGTATGCCTCATATGCTTCATAGCTGAGTTTATTGTTAAAAATAATGTTATGATCTGAGTATTAATTATCCTTAGAATATAAGAAAAAGGAAAGCAGAGATCCCATCACAGTTTGGTTTGCAAAAACAACTAGATTTGAAACAGGAGGTTAAGATAGAAAAACAGTCCGAAATGAAATATCAAGTAATTGAAGAAGGGCAAAATTGACTTAGCCAGAAGTAAGCAACAATGTCAGTTGCTGCGGTAACTGGGATAAATTTTGATCTTGATGGCAGAGAAAAATGTCAAGGAGAAATTAAGCATTTCGTTGCCATGATTGTTATGTTTTATCAGGCACTGGAGTTTTCTGCCTCCTGGGTAAAGATTGAAAGTCATCCCTTTTGAGAGAACACTGCTCCAAACAGAGGTATCGATAGAGTAGTAATGAAGGTGAGGACAGAAGAGTCCAGTTAAATGCTTCGGTCTCCTGTACCTGGCCGCAACCTCAGTAGCCCTCTGGGACAGTGAAACAGATGTGGGATGCAATGTGTGGACAAAATTCGGTTTATAATTGCAGATTTAGTAAACAGGTCAGTCAGTCATTCTGAGAAGAAAACATGCCAAATCCTGAGGGTTTGCTCAATTTGAACATAGTACCCTACAGAATTTCTGTATTGTTATCATTTATTATGGAAATTAGGCAATCCCATTCCCATATGTTTTTAATAGAGTTTATAATTGGAAATAAATCTCAACTCCATCTTCGTTCCATCTCTAGTCACTGAGAGCCTGCCTTTCAGCCAGAGAGCATCTCCCTCTGGGCCCAGCTTTGCCTATTGTGGATCCAGTCACCAAGTTCCTCGGAGTAATTGGATCCTAGAAAGAATAAACAGCCTCATCCATACTTTGTCTTTGAAGGACTGTGTCACAGATGCCAGAGCAGTGAAATGAAGCGTGCCCATGTGCTCATATGTGCAACGCAACCAATGCACGTTGTGTTTGTAAAATTCATGCTTCACCAGGCCACTAGAAGCCATCCAGAAAACAAGCAGCATGACATTCATTGAACACGTTATTGTCCAGGCACCATGTAGTTGTATCTGGGTTTCCATGTCTGAATGCACAAACATCTACACACAGCACAGATGCTGACATTAACTGACCGGGGGCCTTAGGGTCATTCCATCAGGAGTGGCCATGGGCCACGCTTAGTCAGGCACAGTTTTGTGTTAATGGCCCAGTTCCTCCCTGCTTCCTAACTAAAAATGTGCCTTTCTACAGAGGCTAGGTGGCATTAAAAACAAACAACCCCATCAAAAAGTGGGCAAAGGATATGAACAGACATTTCTCAAAAGAAGACATTCATACAGCCAACAGACACATGAAAAAATGCTCAGCATCACTGGCCATCAGAGAAATGCAAATCAAAACCACAATGAGATACCATCTCACACCAGTTAGAATGGCAATCATTAAAAAGTCAGGAAACAACAGGTGCTGGAGAGGATGTGGAGAAATAGGAACACTTTTACACTGTTGGTGGGATTGTAAACTAGTTCAACCATTACGGAAAACAGTATGGCGATTCCTCAAGGATCTAGAACTAGATGTACCATATGACCCAGCCATCCCATTACTGGGTATATACCCAAAGGATGATAAATTATGCTGCTATAAAGACACATGCACACGTATGTTTATTGCAGCACTATTCACAATAGCAAAGACTTGGAATCAACCCAAATGTCCATCAGTGACAGATTGGATTAAGAAAATGTGGCACATATACACCATAGAATACTATGCAGCCATAAAAAAGGATGAGTTTGTGTCCTTTGTAGGGACATGGATGCAGCTGGAAACCATCATTCTTAGCAAACTATCACAAGAACTGAAAACCAAACACCGCATGTTCTCACTCATAGGTGGGAACTGAACAATGAGATCACTTGGACTCAGGAAGGGGAACATCACACACCGGGGCCTATCATGGGGAGGGGGGAAGGGGGAGGGGGGAGGGATTGCATTGGGAGTTATACCTGATGTAAATGACGAGTTGATGGGTGCAGCACACCAACATGGCACAAGTATACATATGTAACAAACCTGCACGTTATGCACATGTACCCTACAACTTAAAGTATAATAATAATAAATAAATTTAAAAAAAAAAAAAAGTAAAGCCTCTGACATAAAATATTGTCTCTTTTTGGAATTCAAGCAAGACCTTTAAAGGGTCTTGAACCTACAGGTGCCTTCATACAAGCTGCACCCCCTGAGTTAACCAGCGCTGATCACAAACCAGGAGTATGATTATTCAGGGTAGAGCTTAAAGTGAGAAGTTTATACAGAACAGGAAAAAATATTCACACCATTTCTCATCAATCAGTGGTTTGCCTTGTGGAACTTCATCGTTATTGGAGACAGGGAGGAAGTTTGGAAATCTAGAAGTAAGTGTTTCCAATTCTAACTTGACAGTGAGCAGGGATCGAATGAGTAAATTAGATGCTGAGTAGTTCACGTCTCAGGAAGACCAAGCTCATTTTCGTCCCCTCAACCCTGTTCTTTGCCTCATTTCTTTTCCAGGATTTGACACTTTTTTCCTCAAATGGGTGCTGTTAACCCTATAGTCTCGTGTATTTGTGAGAGCCTCCCTGTTCTTATCTTCCAATATGGGAGTCCTTAGCTGTATTGGATCATATGGCAGGAAGCCATGGAGGTTCTCCACTTTCTTATCCCCATGTTCTTTCCACCTGAGATACCTCAATCAACCCCTGGGCTGAGTAATGTTGCATCTTCCACGGGCCTCACAGGCATCGCACTGTGCTTCTCCTCAGGTACTAATGACTCTCTCTTGTTGCCATGAGCCCTCTTAAGGAACACGATTTGTTATTTTGGAGAAACACTGTATTCTGTAACAATATACACAGTATACTTTGCACTCCAAACAACTTTTCATTTTATTAAATATTTGAATAAATACATGAACCAATGATAACCATAGAGTGGTTTTAAGGAGAAGTTAGCTAAGGCTGATAGTGACAGGTTTTAAGCTAATTTAGATGTTGGTGCTGATTTTCTTATATGGCAGTTGATATGATTTCAGTTGTTCAGGAAATTTGTATTCTGGAGTCCTACTAAATTCACTGATCTCAAGAAGTGATTCTGTTAACGAGTTTCTGCTGTCTTTGAGAAAGGGATGGTGCAATGTTTATGTATTTAGAAGATCTGTATATCCAGAGGGCATTTTGGAGGTGGTTAGGTCGTAAGGGTGAAGTGCTCACAAATGGGATCAGTGTCCATAGAAAAGACAGGCCAGACCAGGCATGGGGGCTCACACCTTAGCAACTTGGGAGGCTGAGGAGGGTGAATTGCTTGAGCCCAGAAATTGGAGACCAGCCTGGGCAACATTGTGAGACTTCATCTCCACAAACAATACAAAAATCAGCCGGGTGTGGTGGTGTGCGTCTGTGGTTCCAGCTACTTAGGAGGCTAAAACATGCTCACTTAGGCTAGGGAGGTTAAAGAAAAAAGCCTGGGGAGCACTGGTTTTTGCTGTCATGTGAGGATGTAGCAAAAATACGGCATCTGTGGGGTAGAAAGTGGGTCCTCACCAACACCTGATCTATCACCTTGATCTTGGACTTCCCAGCCTCCAGATCAATCAGAAATAAATGTCTGTTCTTAAACAACCCCCGAATATATGGCATTTTGTCATAGCAGCCCGAAGAGACTAAAATGCCCACATTCAACTATAGGAGAGTCATGCGCATTGTTGAAGTATCTATGCAAATAAAAATTATTTTTCATGGTAGGAATTGGGCAGTACAGGCCTTGAGGATTTACAACTTCTCTAACCATAGAAGGTATAAAGCTATGTATTAGTCAGCATTCTCCAGAGAAACTATAGAGAAATAAAAATAGAGATATCTCTTTGTCATCTATCAATCTTTCAAACTATCTGGAGAGCTTTATTTTAAGGAATTAGCTCATGCATTTCGAGGGGCTGGTAAGTCAAAATCAATATGGCAGGATGAACAATCAGGCAGGAGTTTTATGTTGCAGTCTTGAGAAAGAGTCTCTTCTTTGGGAAAATCTCAGTATTTGCTCTTAAATTTCCCCTCAGATTGAGTGAAGCCCACCACCTAAGGGAGGGTCACCCGCTTTATTCATTGTAAATGTCAGTCGCATCCACAAATACCTTGTCAGCAATACCTGGACTAGTGTTTGAACAAACATGTATAAGGCCTACTTCTAAGCACCTTATCTTATACTTTATGTTATTGGATGATGCAAATAGAATTTTAAGAGCCAGGCATGGTGGCTCACACGTGTAATCCCAGCACTTTGAGAAGCTGAGGCCAGAGGAGAGGATATCTTGGGTTCAGGAGTTTGAGACCAGTTTGGGTAACATAGTAAAACCCTGTCTGTAGTAATAATAATAATAATAATAATAATAATCATAATAATAAAACAAATGTGGTGGTGGGTGCCTGTGGTCCCAGCTACTCAGGAGTCTGAGGCTGCAGGATGGCTTGAGCCAGGAGGTTGAGACTGCAGTGAGCCATGACGGTGTCACTGTCTTCCAGTCTGGATGACAGAGTAAGAACTATTCTCAAAACAAAGAAAAAAAAGGTAAACATTGTATTAGAATCCTCATTTTTAAGATGAAACACCGTAAAGCTAGTGAGAAGTAGAGAAAATGTTTGCACCCAGGCAATGTATTGCCAGAGGCAGCCCCAGGTCAAGGCTACCTACCCATGACAGGCAGTGGACTAGATCTTGGAATCTCTCATTTCAAGCAGTCCTTTCTACAACTATTTCTCGTTAAATGGTATCATAGAAAAGCACTTATAAAATAATGTGTTCTCAGTGTATCTAGATTTAAATCACCATAGTTAAATATATCTACATCAATAACAATGGCAACATTAATTATAACCAATGCATACTGCATGTCATGGTGTGCATATCCTGATCATTTCACTGTTTAAGCACTTTGTGAAATGAGAGTAGAGCTTGACACATAATCGTACTATTCTCATTTCCAAGGTGAGGAAACTGAGGCTCAGAGAAGACAAGGTTTTCAAGCATAGGCAACAGGTAGGCGAGGAGACAGAAATTCAACCCCTGGCAGCCGTCCCCAGAGTCTGTGCTAGTAACTCTGCTCGCCCTTTGTGTATCATCTCTCCTGGATCTAGAAGCTTCTTTCAGGTGAGGACTTAGCTTCAGGATTGGCTTTGATAGAATTGTGTCCAGGGTCACTAGGCAGGGTGTGACTTCTGTTTTGTTCAGAACTGTGAGTGACATGACATCCCACCTTGCAAAGGATTTTTTGAGGAGTTCTTATTTTCAATCATGTGTTACTGGATTTCACCTGCTATTTTCAAATTTTTGAAACACCATTCTATCCTGAAAAAAAGGAGTAATTTTATGAAATGCTCTTGACATTTAAAATGGTTGCTGTGTGTGGGATGAGAAATACATTGTTGTTGCTAGGCTCTTTCATATGACGTTTACCTCAAAACCGTAGGCAAAAAATCTTTTTTTTTTTAAGATTCTTATAAGGAAAAAAATGTGATAGTAAAGTACCCTTTTCAAGTCATTTTGTTGTTTTTCTCAAAAACATTCCTTTGTGTAGATGATTGGAAAAAAAATATTTGATCAGCTAAATAAAGTTTCCCCGGAAGCTTCTATCTCCGCACATAACCGTTTTGAACTTGAACATTCACCATATGCAATCACATATGTGACCAAGAATGATAACTCACACTGCAAAAGTACTTAATACTTTTTCACGTTAATTAATATTCCTCCAAGGGTACTAACTAGCAAAAAGGCAGTAATGAGAGCTGCATGTCTGTGTATCTGAATGTCTCTGCATATGAATGTGTGTGCATGTATGTGTGTGTATGTGTATGTTATGACAGAAAGGTATTGCTGGGGAAAAAAGCAAAAAGCAAGAGAAGAGCTATCTGTGAGGTGCTCAGTTGTGGAGACAGTACACACTATTTTTAGCTACTCAGTGCTTTCTCACTGGTGCCTGGAAAGAATGGATACTATCGTCCTGCCGCATGGTAGAAATCGTTCATTTGAGTGCAATGCTGTCATCCTTTTTCAGTGTCTTGGTGATGCGCACATGAGAAAGGACTGAAAGAGCACCTCCAAGGGAGTCTTGGAGCACAACCCTTTGGCTCTTTGGCATTAAGATGTGGTGGCAGTGGTCGGTGCTAGCTTCGTGAGGGATCCGCACCTGTTCGCCCACAAACCTCATTATTTCTGTCCACAGTCGCATTTGCACCATGACCTGAGCAATCTGACATTTTCATGACAACTTTGGGGCAGAATTATGCATATTTTTTGGCAAAATTAAAAATAGATGATTCAGTGGAGCCAAACTGATAAGATAAAAAATAAAAACCACAAGCCTCAATCATGGTTTGTGGTTTGAGTCATTTACTCAACATTCTCATTTCAGATGTGCTTTGCATAAAAATGAAGGAAAATGAATTCCAATGCCATGGCCATGGAGACTGTAAAAAATCATTATTATGTGGGCTTTTAAATAGTTAAATTCTCAGCTATGTATTACGTATTTTTTTAAACAAATGGATTGTGCTGTGAGGAAAGAGTAATAATTATTTGCTTGGAGGAAAAATACTGTGAGTCAAATATAAAAGCCTCTCCTGGGAAGACTTGGCACATGGACCGAAGCTGGTTAATATTTGGAAAGGTCATTGTGAAGCCTTTAGGAAAACAAGGAGCATTGAAATGACCTAACTGGGGCCTCTGGGATGGCTCTCTTTTAGCTTTATTGATTATGACTGAGGCTTTCATGGCAGAGGAAAGCCAGAGTTGCCACCACAAATTTTGTCCCATTCTCTGCAGTCTCCCAGCTGTGGATTTAATTCATACTGCCAGTTTTCCACAGATGAGAATGGGATACAACAACACTCAGACACGTTTGAATTACAAAACCCAAAAGAAGCCTGGCAAGGATCCTCCTTACCAGAAACCAGGATGTATTTTTAAATAACTGAAAGACAACTAACCATGAAAAGCTGTAGACACCTAGCAACTAATACAGGTGAAAGCAAGCTTTCAGGGGTGGGGTAAAAATAGTCTAAAAACTGCATTTACACCCACCATGCAGCATGATGCTTGTGCAGCTCAGCACCTTGGCCACCGAGTTCCCTGGCTTCTCTCTGAAGGGGGTCCCCACTGGGATGCATCCGGACTGCAGTAATGTTGTCAACTCTTTGAGGAAAGTTTCCTGGTTTATTCTTATCAGGCAAATAGTTTGGTAGTTTAGTTTGGGAAAATATATTTTCATTTTGCTATTATCTGTAGTTGCATACTGGAGAATAAGAAACAAAAATTGTGAAAGAAAAAGTTATTGAGCCTGCAGTTTGTGTAAGATAATGCACTAAGAACTTACGGCAAAGCAACACAAAGCAGGTGGCTGTATATGTCTGGGGGTCTTGCATTTACTAATAAAAATGAACATGGGGAAAAGTGAATCCAATGTAGGGTTCTGGGCATACTTGAAGAGGCTTTCTGAGAGGAACTGAAATCCCTGCTGAGCTGTAGAACCTGGGAAGGTGGGATATAAGCTGTATCTGCAAGAATGAACAGCGCTTCCAAAGATAGATAGGGAAGGAAATGATAGGGAGGAGCTGCCTCAGGAAAGACAATAATGAAGATATGTCACTAACTTGCTTGGGATATTCTCAAACTACAGAAAATTGAGCAAACAGGTAGGAGTGTAAAACTTGAACCCATAGGAAGTTGTGAAAACAAAATATGATTAGATTTATGAGCTACTACAAAATGCCAAAATGCTTTTCTTTTCTGAGACAGGATTTCACTCTGTCGCCCTGACTGAAGTGCTGTGGTGTGATCTCAGCTTACTGCAACCTCTGCCTCCTGTGTTCAAACGATCCTCCTGTCTCAGCCTCCCAAGTAGCTGGGATTACAGGCACCTGCCACCATGCACTGTTAATTTTTGTATATTTGATATGGGGTTTCTCCATGTTGGTCAGGTTGGTCTGAACTCCTGACCTCAAGTGATCTGCCTGACTAGGCCTCCCAAAGCGCTGGGATTACAGGTGTGAGCCACCATGTCCAGCCCAAAATACTAAATTTAAAATATAGTGTTAGTTTGTAGAAGAGTGCAACCAGATAGAGTCCTACTGGATCTGATGGGTGTTAATGGAGAAATTGTGGTTTGCATGACTGTATGCTACTGCCTCCTGTTGTATATTTGTTTGGACACTACTCATTGTGAAGTTTTAAATGTAGTCAAATGCTGACTATATTAGATTGCTCTTGCATTGCTGTAAAGAAATATGTGAGACTGCATAATTTATGAAGAAAAGAGGTTTAATTGGCTCACAGTTCTGCAGGCTGTACAGGAAGCATGGTGCTGGCATCTGCTTGTCTTCTGGTGAGACCTCAGGAAGCTTCCAATCATGGCAGAAGGCAAAAGGGGAGGAGGCACCTCACATGGCCAGAGCAGGAACAAGAGAGAAATTGTGTGTGTGTGTGTGTGTGTGTGTGTGTGTGTGTGTAAGCAGGGTGGTGCCACACATTTTTAGTTGACCAGATCTCATGAGAACTTGGAGCAAAGGCTCACTCATCACCAAGGGGATGGCCCAAGCCATTCTTGAGGGATCTGCCCCCATAGTCCAGATACCTCCCAACAGGCTTCATCTGCAACATTGGGGATCACATCTCAACATGAGATTTGGGTGGGGATACAGATCCAAACTATATCACTGAAGTTTTAGCATACATATAAGAAGTAACTAAAGAAAAATAAGTATTTTTTGGCAGCATGTGGTGGCTCACACCTGGAATCCCAGCAATTCGGGAGACTGAGGATAGTGAATCACTTAAGGTCAGGAGTTTGAGACCCAGCCTGGTCAACATGGTGAAACAGCATCTGTACTGAAAATACAAAAATTAGCCAGGCGTGGTGACATGTGCCTGTAGTCCCAGCTACCTGAGAGGCTGAGGCAGGAGAATCACTTGTACCCAGGAGACAGAGGTTGCAGTGAGCTGAGAATGCATCACTGCACTCCAGCCTCGGTGAGATAGCGAGACTCCATCTCAAAAAATAAATGAGTATTTTTTTGTTGAAACATTTTAGTTAATATGTATTTGTTTGTATTCTGTGCATATGTCAACACTAATGAGGTCCAAACAATTTGTATTTGAAACATCTCTATACTTGTTATTCACCATTATGGGCTTGATGAGGACCATGCATTCAAGACAGATAATACATATTTGGAAGCTATACAGTCTGTAGACTCAACACAAGGCTTGGATTTATTTGTTGTGCCATTTTTGTTTATTATGTGATTATTCTCCAGGGCTTGACTTATAAAAGAAGATTGATGTTGGAAGCCCAAGAGGAATAATAAACACAAAAATAAATATCACAAAAGAGTGATACTCTGCTAAACTTGAAAATCCATTGCAAAAATAGCAAATGGAAACAAATACTACCAATATAGACAAATGAATGTAGTAAGGACATTTTATGAGTTTCAGTTATAATTATTCTAGCAACAATTGCTTAAATTTCTAAAACCACAGTGTTATTTTTTAAAGTTTATTTTAAAGAGAATGCTTTGTCAGATTGCTAATTTAAACTATGTAACCTTTTAGGTAAAACAATAATAATAAAGAAATAGCCTTAGTATAGCTAATAAAGCACTTTTTAGTAAGTTGAACATGTAGATATGCCTTTCAAAGAGAAGAGGTAATGTTATTCTTGGTAAGTAAGCATGGTAAATATTTCAAAACAAAATGACTTCATTATTCTTTTTTTTTTCTTTGTATTTGTTAAATTTTTGTGGGTACATATGTGCATATATTTATAGGGTAAATGAGATGTTTTAATTACCAAAAAAGCAGGAACAATATTTTTCATTTTGTAAGTCTTCCATCAACTTATCAGCCTTATCTGTGACAACAGAACTTTATATAAGTTAAGAAATTAAAATTACTCCAAAGTAGAAACTAGAAGTAATAAAAAGAAATCATGCCTCCATAGCTTATGTACACTAAGAAAGAAGTCTTAGACCTCACAGTTGACTTAATTGAGTTGTAGGGATGCGGTAATTCACAGTTAAGAAGATAATTCCTCTCAAAAAAAATCTGTAGTGAGTGCAGTGTAATCAGGTGCATAGAATTTGGGTCAAATACAAGCTTATTTACTGTCTTATAATGTGACCTCGAATGAGGCATTTGCCATCTTTGAGTATTTCTTCATTCATAAATGGAAATAGTGAGTTCTAATTCACATAGTTTTTGTTATATATCATGTAAATTATGGAGTGTGGTGCTTAGTACTTGGTGGATCACCAATAACTGATGCTAAGTACCTCTTATTATTTCCCAAGTGAATAAAGTTTACTGGTAAATGTTAAAACAAGAATTTTATTCAACTTCTAGATCACAGTGAAAAATGTACCAATTATGTGTAGAGCAAGGAAAATTAGGGACATGGAGAAAAAAGGAAAGATTTTAAAGTTTTTTTGTTTTTGTTTTACAAAAAGTTTCATTTTTCAAACAAAAATGTACCTTACTTTATACTTACAGGAGACATTTTAGCAAGACAAGTTACATTTGGTTTTATGATTAAAATGTGTGTAACAATTTTTTTGGACAGTAGGTCTGTTATTCATTTTATACTTTTAATATCTATGTCTAAACAAATGCATTCTAGAAACATTGTGCAGCTTTCTGTTGTGTGTTGTTGTGTGTTGTTGTTTGGGGGCTTTTTCCCCTTTCTGACTTGGCAACATCTTTGTTGTGTGAGTGACAGTGATGAGCACCCCACAGGAAAGCTAACACTGGAGTTGGAACAGCCTGACATATCACACTGCAAGGAATGCAGGCAGCACAGAGAATGGCTCATCACCGGTTACCTACAGGCAGCAACCTGGAGGCTGCAAACAATCGGATTGATTGTGCTAATGTTCTGCAATTTGCATGAGAAAATATGTCAGCAGAGTCTTCCCATTGTCATTAACCTTTCTTTTAACTCTGCCTATTCTGATTCTCTCTTAAAATTGCTCTTGAAAAGGAGGAAAGCAAAAATGTAAAAAAAAAAAAAAAAAAAAAAAAGAGATACTTAAAGAACAATTGACTACAAAATGGACATTTGTGTTAAACACCAATGAACACTAAGCTATATCATTTAAAAAGATAGATCATGTATTATTTCCACATTATGTATACAATGATGTATCAAACATTTGTTGTCTAGTAGACCTTGTCAGTGATAACAGATACTGCAGCTGGATTCTCCTCTCCTTTATACGAATATGCTATAATCTCATCTCCTACTTGAAATCTTCTGAGTTGGAATCTATACCACTGACCTTCTGTGGTCTAGTTCTCCCAGTTCTTTCATTTTCCTTCTCAGGTTCCTTCACTGACCCGTTTTATTCACCTGCACTTCAAAAGTAGACATTCCTTGAGATTATGGCTCCTGACTTCATTTTCCTCCTATGCATGGTCTATGTAAAATAGTCCAAGTTAAATCTTTCCTGAAGCTTCAACTGTAACCTTTCGTTCAGAAGATTCTCAAAGACAACGTTTTGTTGGTGATTTCTTTGCTGAATTCAGTTTCTGCGTACCTCACCTTCTTCTGAAGACGGGCATCGCTGTTCCGTCAAGTCCCCTTTTGATATTACCCAAACTGAATGTTTCGTCTTCTTGAGTCCAGACCTTTTCCTTCAGTCTTTGAGCAAAGGTTGGGTAGATCCTCTTATTCTGTAGGTTCTGAGATTTCTTACTGTTTTCTCCATAGGAGAGACAAAGAAGTTTAGAATTGCTTCTAACATTCACTTTCCTTTATGCCCACCTCTGATGACTCGTTATGCATTGCCTCTCATTTATGGACCTTTTTTCCTATCTCCTCTTGATACTTCCTTATGTCAAGCATATATGCATCCTTTACCTCTTGCTCAGTAGCTGCCTAATTGACTTTCACCTCTTTTTGTCTACGCTGAAAATCTGAGTGCCCCAAGCCACATTGGTGATCGTCCTCGGATTGCCCTGTGTCTGAAATCGCAAGCCCTGTATTTTCAAAGGACTTCTCCACTATCCTTGCTATGTCTGAGTCTCCCATCATACATGAAGATGATCTGCAGTCTTTTGTCATCTTAGGCCAATGGTTTTCAAAGCAGTGTCCCCAGACCAGCAGTATTGGCATCACCGAGGAACTTGTTAGAAAGTCAAATTCTTTGGCCCAACTCTAAACTGAATATTTCAGAAACTCTGAGGGTAGGGCCCTGAGCTCTGATTTAACATTCCCTTCTGGTGATGCTGATGAATGCTAGAGTTTGAGAATCCCGTGTTAGGTCAACAAATATTGCTTTAAAAATAATGAGCCAACAACTTCACTGAGTTCCTACCCCAGATGAAGGAAATTGTGCTACTATGGACTAATATGACCATGAACAGAAAAAGTTGCCCCATCCAGCATGTAAATCTACTCTATCATATTCTGACTGTCTGCATATACAGAACGGAACTCTCGATTGCAGCCATCAGGTAGAATAAGCTTTGGTTAATCTACAGTTGTTCTCTGGTTCCTCGGCATTTTAAATGGGCCAGCCTAACTGGAAGTGGAGGGGAGTGCAATAGGAATAATATTCAAGTCTTCTCAGTGTTGGATTCCATCTATAATAATTGAGGTTTATCCTGCATCTAGATTTCTGGCCCTAGAGATGGGCATGGTGGTTGTTTTGTAGTTTGGGTAGTTTGGGAAAAATCTTCAGATGCTTTCATGTTGCCCTGCCTACTATAATAATTCTTTCCCCACAGGAAAAGCTAACAAGGTAGGCATGCTTTCAGTTGCCATGGATATTCATGCAAAGTGAGTATGCAAAAATCAGAAGACAAACTTTAACCACAGGCACCACTTGAAAATAGACTGTTCTTACATGAAGTAAATACCATATATTACCTGGCTTCCACAGAGTTCCTTCTAAGACAGATCACGGTGGAATTTGGAGGTCTGTGTCTTGGGATTATCTAAGACTTCCTAGAAAACAGAAGCCCCCACCCCCAACTATTGGTTTCTTGCTAGGTTGCCATTTAGTTAATGGAATATGTGGTTAGTGGGGAAGAACAGAAGAAGGTCTCGAAAGTCACACATTCCTGGTTCAGGGGAATCCCTGGAGATGTATCACCTGTTCTCATGACTGTTTCCTTTGTTATATTTATTTTTCTCCTCTTTCCTCTGTGTCTTGTCAGCATTCATAGTTGCATACAATGTGCAATGTTATCGCATGGGTTAGTGATGTCTGATTTTTCCCTCCTGGCTCCACTGGGTGCATAACTGCAAACCCTTCTGAGGAGCCATAGGGCAGCATTCAATGAGTGATCATACCAGTGATGCAATGATGTGTCAATAGTGATGCAATGATGTCCTTCCCGTGACGAGGCCCCACACCTAGAATCAACTCAGGGCTTAGTGCCTTGAGGATCCAGGACCCTGGGGTGTGCTGGGGTGGGAATCCCTCCTCCTCTTTGTCATGCTTATGCTCTCTACCAAGATATGGGAAGCAGGCCCTGGGTAAACACATGTTTGTTTATGGGGCTAAAACAAAACAAGCCAGAACCGTTTTTTCCAGATATAGCAACACCTTACGGAAAACGGGGTAGATTGGATTGCTGTTAGATCCTTTGAGCTGGGTCTTCCAGGAGCAGTGTTTCTGTTTTCTTCTATGGGGGAGGTCCTAAGTGGCCACTGACCTGTCTTGTTCCTGGTAGATTTGTCAGTCCTTTGAAATTATTCCCTGGCATTGGCCACCAGGATCCAGCTCCTGGGGGTGGAGAAGGACCCTCTCTTGTGTGCACTTCATGTGCTTCCAAGAAGATTTCAGAAAAGAAGCTTGGTTTGCTGTGTTCATTAACAAAGGCTGGGCTTTGAGCTTTCCTGCCAGGATGAGGAACCCCTCCTTGCTCCTGCCCCGCCTCTGGTGTCCCATCCGTGGAATGGCTGCTACAACAGAACCTTCCAAGTATTGGTTTCTTGCTAGGTCGCTGTTTAGTTAATGGAATACGCAGTCAGTGAGGAGGAAGAGGAAAGGGTCTTGGAAGTCACACATTCCTGGTGCGGGGAAATCCCTGCAGATGCATCACACATTCTCATGACACAGTTGACGTTGTTCTGTATTTTTAATACTATTTCCACTGTTTCGTCAGCATTCATAATTGCGCAGCAGCAGTTAAGGCAGGAGAATTTTAGATGATGTCATTGGGAAGGTAAAAGGTGTAAAATCTAAGCTTGGTCTCCGGTAAACTTGAACCACACAGAGGAACTGGACTGCTAAGGGTGTGGCTGTGCCTATCATTCCCCGGATCACAGTGAAGTCCTTGAGGCAGGAGGCTGCACTGACAGCCCGGTAGTCTGAATGTCTGTCACTGGAACACCTGCCTTCTCCAGGCTCAGGACTCCAAGACTCAAAATGTGCAGTTTTTTCATAGAAGTTGCCTTAAGCTAAACTCTGAGTACAAGGCACCTGGAGGAGGTTATTTGGAGCTCCCCATCCTATATGGTTCAGTAAGTCAAGATAGGAAGGTCTGGCCGGGGAGGAAGGGGAAAATTTGAGTGAACCAGTGCAAAATATCCACATCATACATTCTCGGCTTCCTTCTACTTTATGCATTTCCTTTATCATTCTTGTATGTAGAGTCCACTGCCCCTTATTTTCTTTCTCCTGATGTCTTCTGGTTTCTGTTGCACTATTGACTTTGGGTATCAGCCATTCAAACACCTTAGAAAGCAGATATATGGCCCAACACAGAACAGCCCCACTAGACAGGATCCTTATGCCAGGTAACATTTCAGATAATAGGCTTTAGAGAAAGTCCTAGTCCCATTGTTTATGGTTTGGTGTGAATGGTTACTTTGAACCAAATGGGGTGAGCTGTGAAGAAGACATGGACCATGGCTGTGAAATTAGGAAGGCCATACTGTACAGGAAAGAATGTATTTTTTTTTCTCACTTTTCATAAATTTTAGGGGCTTAAGTACTATATAGATTATGATTGTGTGAAATAAGTCTGTTGAACCTGCTACAGAACTTCCTTTTAAGCAAAATTGGTTATACATGATGCCTGGCTTCTCTTACAATCACATGGGTGGCCATAGAACTGGAAATTAGAATTGTATAACCCAACCTTGTCGTTGTACAAATGAGGAAACAACTTTGGAATGACCATCTAATGTCTCACTAAACTCCTATGATTTTTCCATTCCTTCGTTACTTAACTCTCTATTTGTAGGCTGGTCAAAATCTTTCCATTCTCAGGTTCCTACTGCATTTTATTTTAGTTTAGTTTAGTTTAGTTTTTATTTTAGTTTTTTTGAGACGGAGTCTTGCTCTGTCACCCAGGCTGGAGTGCAGTGGTGCGATCTTGGCTCACTGCAACCTCCACCTCCAGGATTCAAGCGATTCTCCTGCCTCAGCCTCCTGAGTAGTTGGGGCTACAAAAGCCTGGCTAATTTTTTCTGTTTTTAGGAGAGATGGGGTTTCACCATGTGGGCCAGGCTGGTCTTGAACTCCTGAACTCAAGGGATCCACCCACCTCGACCTTCCTAAGTGCTGGAATTACAGGCATGAGCCCCATGGCCGGTCCCTACTGCATTTTCAACCTTGTCACCATCTCTTTGAAAATAAGCAACATTCTGTAGACAGTGATTATTCTTAGATATTCCTCAAATATGTCCAGCATTTTTCTGCTTCTACAGTGTTTCTCTTATGTTGAAATTTGCATTAATCCAAATCTTGCTTATTCTCTTCAGGGCCTACCTCAAATGTTATATTTTTATACAGCCTTCCCTGAACCCACAACTGCATGCAACCTTCCCTCTTTTAATCCCCAGGAGCTATGTTTTTTCTTACTGTTATGATGGAATATGCTGCCATATGCAGTCACCTTGCTCACAGATGAGATGCTTTTGGCAACTGGGGGAATTCTAATTCCACTTTAAACTCTCTTCAGTGATCAGCTCATTGCAAAAAAAAAAAAAAAAAATACTCAGTTCAAATATGTATATAACATGTAATTGAATTTAGGTCTCACTTATGTTTAAACTATTTTAAATACTGCATGTTTTAAAATAAAATTATAAGTGCATTATCTGTATGGAACCATATAGTGAAAGGAAATTCTGTTAAAATACAAAACTTTCAGCAATGTTATTTCAAATGTAAAGGAATAGGATAAAATAATCCAATATTTTATATTAAGTATTTATGTAATTAAAGAGTTCATTTCAGTCTATGATGAAAACTACCTGTGAATTAGTCATTTAAACTATGAACTAAATTAATAGAATAACTTTTTTGCATTTCTTGTTGAAGATAATTAAAAATGTCTATTACCATGGTAGTTTCATAGTGATAATGTGAAAAAATGTAGTAATAATAATATACTGTAATAAAAGGCAAAAGTCTAATAAATCACAGTGATCAAATATTATATATTCATTACTTCTGAATGAATTACACGTGAAGTAGTGTAACTACACTACCAAAAAATGATATTCAATAGTTTGTAAATTGTCTTAAAAATTGTAAATGTTTAAAGCATCCTTTTTGAAAATACTCTTATTTGTATAGTAATCATTTGGGAACTTTTATCAACAAAGACGTTGATTCCTATCACTATCTTAGGAATGTTGAACGGCTCTTTTATCTTCACTACTATTAAACTATGCAGAGGAAGAACAGAAAGGGGAGGAAAACATATTTGGTGCCTGTTATATACCAGATAATCACATAATTTATTCTGTTTATCCGTTATATACCAGACACTCACCCCTTTAATCCTTAACACATCCCTCTGCTGTGGGTATATTTGTCTACGTTGCGTCAATGAGGAATTGGGAGAGAGACAGAAGGTAAGATTCCCAAGGTCAACACAGTCAATACGTGGAAGCAGCAAGTTTGGGATGAAAAACCTCTTCTGATTGCACAGTTCTTAGGCTTCCTGCCAGGGTGGGAGAGGAGAAAAAGCATATGGTCATTTCAGGAGGAAACACTAGGGAAGAGACTTGGTCAGCTCTGAACATACCAACACACCGAGGATGATGAGTGGGCCCGAGGGACTGGATGGAGGCCCGCCTCGCTCACGTGTTCACGCACTGGTCACACATGTTGAACACTTTGATCACTGTGCGAGGTGACAGGAGAAAAAAATCGGTTTGACACTCTTCCTGCCTTTGATTGTTTTAGACTCGAGTAAGCAGGCAAAAACTCAATATGGGTATGAAAAGTCTTCATAAGAGATCTGTGTGTAAAACAAAATGTGAAAATATGAATGTGTATGGGGAATAAATAATTTACAGGGAAACCAATATAAGGAGGCGATGCTGAAACTGGACCTAGCAGAGTGGCTAGGGCCTTGCCTTGGGGAGGAGAGGATACAAAGGAGAAGATACTTTAAGTGAAAAACAAAACAAACATAGGTGTGCATGTGTCTTTATATAGAATGATTTATAATCCTTTGGGTTATAGTAATGGGATTGCTGGGTCAAATGGTATTTCTAGTTCTAGATCCTTGAGGAATCACCAATCCAAATGCCCATCAGTGTTAGACTGGATAAAGAAAATGTGGCACATATACACCATGGAATACTATGCAGCCATAAAAAAGGATGAGTTCATGTCCTTTGCAGGGACTTGGATGAAGCTGGAAACCATCATTCTCAGCAAAGTAACACAAGAACAGAAAACCAAACACCACATGTTCTTACTCATAAGTGAGAGTTGAACAAAGAGAACACATGGACACAGGGAGGAGAACATCACACACTGGGGCCTGTCGGAGGGTGCGGGACTAGGGGAGGAATAGCATTAGGAGAAACATCTAATGTAGATCACGGGTCGATAGGTGCAGAAAACCACCATGGCACGTGTATACCTATGTAACCTGCACATTCTACACATGTAACCCACCACTTAAAGTACAGTAATAAAAAAGGTTTATTTGTATGATGACTTATGAAAGGAAAACAAATAGCCTGAAGTTATTATAAGGTGAAGACTATTGTATTAGTTTTATTTTCCTCCTTGTTATGGGTCTTATTTTCCTGTTTCTTTTCATGCCTGGTAATTTTTGCTTAGATGCCAGATATCACACATTTTACCTTGTTAAGTGCTGTATATTTTTTCATTTCTCTAAATATTTAAACCTTTGTGCTTTATTCTGTTATACAGTTAAATTACTTGAAAGGGTTGGATTTTTTTTGAAAGTGTAATGTTTGTTGGGTAGAACCAAAGAAGTCTTTTGTTTACAACTCTTTTTTTTTCATTGTTGAGACAGTACTTTGAGTACTTACCCCAATGCTCCTATTTTATGATATTTTTTCACTCTGCCTGTAAGCATCCAAACATTGGCCTTGTGCGAGCTCTGACGATGACTCTTCTGTCCTCTGAGCTCAGCCTTGGGTACTTCTGTTATCTGCATAATATACAGGTGAGCTCTCAGCTGAAGACCCCAGGGGTCCTCACACATCTTTTGTGAAGCTCTCTCCTCTCTCTGGTATTTTGCCCTGCAATTCTGGTAGCCTTTGGCCTTCCCCAAGTCTCACTTCCTTTTCCTCGAATCCAGGAACTGTCAGATTCTGTTTGGATTCCTTCTCTTCTCTCTTCCCTGGCCTCTCTTTTCAGGCAGTGAACTGGGGAAGTAATTCACCCATTTGTTTTCTACTCTCAGGAATCTCACTGCTCTGTATTTCCTGTTATCCAACACCCAACAATTACTGCTTCCTTTATTTCTGTGGCTTTGTTTGTTTGTTTAGTTGCAGCTATGAGAGTAAATCTGGGCCCTGCTATCCTAGCAAAGCCTGAAGTAGAAGCAGCTATTATTTTGATTTTGGAAAGAAGTGTAGGTATATCGGTTAGGGCTCACATATAGATTATGGAAACCAGAGGCTCAGTATTTCAAAGAAACAGTTAGCAAAAGGAAAGGAAGAAAATCATAATATGTGAAGACCTTTTAATTCATTTAGAAGAAACTACAGTTTAAAAGCAAGGAGAGGACATTACTAAGAGAAATAGAAGGAAAGCAAAATGGAAAAATGACTGTCAGGATTTAGTGGCACTTTTCATCCAAGTCTGTAATTGGAATTACTGGGGGAAATTTACTAACAGTTTAAATTTTCAGGTATCTTCCCAATTTAGATTTAATCTGCTTTTAAAATCCTCCTCCCTTGGTTATAATGTGCATGTGTGTGTCAGGACCACTAATCAAGTAAAAGATGTTTATTTGGTCAAACAAGGAGTTAGTACCTTCAAGCTGCTTTGTTAGACTTACTTCAAGCTGTTTAATATATAAATAATACATTGTCATTATTGTTGGGGTTTTGTTTTGTTTTTAATAAAGAGTAAAATTAAAAACGTGCTTCTGACTAAAGTTTCAGAATGTACATCCATTTAGAACAGATCTCTGATGTTATCTATCTTGTAAATTGCGTTATGATTTATGGACGGATGTTAGCTTTTCAAATAGTTTAAAATTAACTTCCTTGTAAATACGATGCCAATGTGTGATATCTTTTGGTTGATCTGTACAAGCAGTACAGAGAATGGCTTTTTTTTGAGATTTTAAAATAATATTAAGCCTTTGAATTAAAAATCAGTGATATCAAAAACAGAATCAGTGACGTCTTAAATTTAGAAGGTGTGTCACTTTTAATTACTAATTCAATAAGGGTAAACATTTCAATCAAGATGTTTTTACTCTTTTCGTTCTAAAAGCTCTTGTTACATAACTGTATTAATCAGTACTTACTCAAGTTTTCTCTCCAGTTAAGCAGGTCCTGAATGCAAGCTTTGTTTCATTACTTGCTAAAGACCTGTTATCTCCATGTAATTTTCAAAATATTACTCTTTCTCACAAACACATGCAAACTAAAATGCACAAATAGAAAGAGATGTGTATGAGAATGTGCAAATGTGTGCATATAAAAAGAGAGGAGGGATGGATGACCTAATGGTAAAGATTTTAGATTTTGTCTGCAAAGATTAGAAAGTAAAATTTTTAATTTAGGAAAAATGTTATCAAGTGTCATTTCCTTCTACATTGACAAAGTTCTAATAGTTGTAATAATTATTATTGACATGTAAACCCATAAAACGATAGTAACCATATTAGAATGTTTATATTATTTCATAAATAATAACAATGTAGTTGCACAAAATTTTGGAATGGGTACAGCTTTAGAGACAGGCAAAACTAAGTCACCCACTTACGTGAGAAAAAACTAACGCACAATTTTATATATTGATAATAGAATTAGTCCTAGATTCTAATTGTATTTCCAAATATTTATGCAATAACTATTATCAAATATCAAATACATTAAATTTGGAACAGCAACATATTACATCATTCTTGACATTTTGTTCTCCTTTCCAACACATCTGAAAGACAGAACATATTTTCATCCTGCCAAAATCAGTTTAACTTGGTCAAAAAATACATTAAACAAGTAATTACTGAATGCCTACAATGTATCAGGCACTTTACTATATAAAAGAGAACTTCTGGGGCAGTGTGGAAGTAACCTGAATGATACAGACATGTGCTCAGCTGAGCTATCACTTCTCTTTTATGTTACCTCACCTCAAAGTCTATAAAGAATTATTGATCTAAACTTTCTGCTTGTCAGTAAATAGTCTGTCTCTGTCTCTCTTTCTGTTTCTCTCTCTCCCTCCTCTCTCGAGTACTGACACTTAACTTGGACACTTTAAATCTGTCTCTGGAAAATGAAGAAACAGGCAGGAAAAGTCACTTATCTCAGCAGGCATAGTGATTGCGCACGTACACGCCTTATATGGGCAGCAAATAGACATCTGTTACATTATATGACAACAGAGATCTACTTACCGCTTTTGTAATCACTTGAGTTTTGCAGCAGGGTAGAATGAAAGAGCAGTAGCTTAGAACACAGAGGTGGGAGTGGAATTTCCCTGCACCACACATTAGCAAGCAGGAAATTTACACAAATCACACCAGCCATTTCAGCTTACTTTTAAAATCATTTTTACTATACGTAAAAAAGAAAAAAAATTCCCTGCCTCACTTATCCAATTGTTATATAAATAAAATATAACCCATTGAGCTGCTTTATAAACTGTAAAACTTCACAAGGGATTTGGGGGTTACGACTCAACATTAGATGATGATGCTGTGCTTGGCCAGTTGGAAACCTCCTGCTTCTGATAAACCCTAGTTGCTGATCAATTCCACAGGGCTTGTATGTTTTTAGTGCAATTTACAAGTGTAGTCTTTTGCCCCAACAACATATTGACATGCTCAATAAGAGAGTGTTGTGTTTACTATTGAGTTTTCGTGTGAATCTGACATGTGACATATTTTCATTCAGTACCAGGCTTTTCTATTCCTTTGACGATTCCGCTGCCCCAAGATTTGGAGTATAACCACCAAACATCACTAATAGAAGCTGCTACCAATTAGTTTGCATTTGCTGAGTGCTGACTTTGAAGGAAGCACAATATATTTGGAGTATAACCACCAAACATTACTAATAGAAGCTGCTACCAATTATTTTGCACTTGCTGAGCGCTGACTTTGAGGGAAGCACAATATAGATTTACTTCTTGATCTAAAAAGGGTTTTAGGGGCTTTGGACCATTTTCCTGTTTAACTGTCATTCTGAAAATCCCATTATTTTGAAACACATAAAGGAAGCCCCCTTAGTTTGCAGTTGAGTCCTGCATCTTGACACAGTCAGTACACCCCATTCTCACTCACCTTCTGTCATGGGTGTCTCTGATGTCTACACCAACTTAGGTTAGGACTCGATGGAATATTAGTGGAAGGAATCGATTATATATAATTACTTTACCAGAAATCTATTATGGGTAATAGTTCTATTTGTATAGGTTGGTGCAAAAGTCACTGAGGTTTTCAGCATTGAAAGTAATGGCAAAAACCACAATTACTTTCACATCAACCTAATATATGAGGAAATTGTCTTGGTAAGTCCAAGAATTAACAGAGGTTTGTGGCAGCCCAGAGTATAAGATCATAATCTAATAAACTGCTTGGAGTAAAAATATGCAGATTATTTTCTCTGCAGCATTCCTCGAGATATCTTACAGATCACAACAAGTTCAGACTCAAGGATGAAAAATCAATACAAATGGAAGACCATTCAAAAATCATAAAATTTTAGAATATGTACTCTCTTGAAGTCTAAGTAATCTACATAATTTAGAAGGATTGTTTGGATGGTTTAAGGTTTTTGAATGGTTGAGGGTTAACAATAATGAGTGTTTGGCTTTTAATAAGCCATTTCATTTTCTACTTAAGGATTCATATATTTCTCAATGGGATATTTTCAAATTTCAACAATGCCTGAATATTTAAAGGAAAGAAAAAAGAATAAAAGATGACTTTCACAAAATTTCCCATTGTTTAATTAGGAGTTAAGAGAAGGTTATATTTCATTTTGTACATTTGAGTACATCTTTAGCTTTATAAAACCTGTTTTTAAAACTTTTCTAAAAAGTCTGAGAATATAATATGAAACAAATTTTTGAAAACACTTTCAAAGAATAAAGAAAGTCTGAATTATTTTATGTAAAATATGTTTTGACATGAAATAACCAACCAGTTGCTTTGATTCAGTTTCTTTTTTGCACAGCTCAATCTATACCTACAAATATGACTTCAGTGGCTATTTTATAATGATCATATTTATGCTGATGTAAACCTTGATTCTATAATAGAACCACTTTATCTTTGGAAACCAAGATTACTTTATCTATTCAGAATACCTGGCAAAGTTCTGGGTAGAAGATTGGTTCTCCTTAAGCACTGTATGATTTTTTAGTTGATTTCTAGAAACCTAATTTTCTAATTTATTGGTCCACTTTTCTTTTTTCTTGAGTCAGGCATTGGAATATTTTTTTCATTCACTCGTTTATGTTACAAATATTTCCTGAACGTGGGTCACTCACCGCTTGCGTGGGGACTTGAGTGAATGAGGCAAGCTGGTCCTGCCGCCTGGGGCTCACAGAGCAGCATCAGCAGCTGGAAGACGCTGTGGACCTCAGGGTAAAAGGGTCTCCTCGCATACTGTCTTTGTTTTCATAAACCCTACCTCATTCTGGTCTTCAAGCCAGAGCTGGGCTCTACATGGCACAAGTATACATATGTAACAAACCTGCACGTTATGCACATGTACCCTAGAACTTAAAGTATAATTAAAAAAAAAAAAAAGTGCCATCTGCCTCTGGCAGGTGTGGAAGTTGGGCAGAAAGTCTCATCTGTCTCTGGCAGGTGTGGATGAGGGCAAAGAATGAGTAGCAGTCTTGTGATGGTGTAAGAAGCTCTGTCCTCTTCCTTCAAGATGCCCATTCCAATAGTCAGGGCCAGTGGAAAGCCAATGCAGTCACGGTGAGAAGAGGAACCTCTTTTTCTCAGGCCAGGACTGTCCGTATTACTAGTCATGTGCGGAAGTGAATTCCTCCCACCGTGGAGAATGTCAACCCCGCCTTTCCCGTGGTATAACGTCTGTGTTTTTAGGAGCCCAATTATGCTCTTCAACTCCAAAGGAAGCCTTTTCTAACACCCAGCTTATCCCAGCTCCCTCCTCTTATGAACTCCTATGCCCTTTTCCTGTGGTCTTTATTGATAAATGCTGGATCTTTTCTGAGGATAAATCATTAGAAGACATGGGTCAGATGTATAAATGAGGAAACAGGATGTATGTGTGTATATAAGAACACATAAAAATTTTAGAGGCATTTTGACCTAACACTTAACTCACAAATTGTACTATTACATTTCTTTCTCTTTTTTGTGTGTGTGAAAATGTAAAACAACCAGTAGTCTAAGTAAAAGTGATTGTGGTCTGGAGTTCAGAATCAGCTTTAGTATTTCAGGGGAAATCCCAAAGTATTAGCAAAGTCCAGACCTCTTAGAAAGGTATTCAAGGAACTGACGCAATGGAAATTGGCTTGTATTTTAAAACATTCCTTACTACTTCCTGAAATAGAACATTTATTTCTGTTAGTTTGCCTCTGAACTCTGTCACTGACAGAAACATGTAGGAAATCTCCTATGGCAGGCAGAGGCACTGGCTGTTGGCCTAGTGACTGTATTTTCTTTTTCTGTAATCCTATGTACTTTGTCGATTGTAACTAAGAGTTTGTGCGGTTGTATTCCATGTTGCATTATGTTGTGAGTTAACTACTACCATGATTGAAACCTTAAAAATAATGAGCGAACCAAAGAACAAGGCGCTGTTTAGCCTTTAGGTCTTGGATATGTTGGCAATCTCTGTATGTCGGATACATTGTGGTATCAGTGTTGAATACCCCATCCCTAGGACACAGGAAGAAAGCAAGTTTAACTGGAAACTTTTTGTTTTTGTTTTTGTTTTTTGAGATGGAGTCTCGCTCTGTCACCCAGGCTGGAGTACAGTGGCACAATATCGGCTCACTGCAACCTCCACCTCCCGGGTTCACGCCATTCTCCTGCCTCAGCCTCCCGAGTAACTGGGACTACAGGTGCCCGCCCCCCTGCCTGGCTAATTTTTTTGGGTTTTTTTTTTTTTTGTATTTTTAGTAGAGATGGGGTTTCACTGTGTTAGCCAGGATGGTCTCGATCTCCTGACCTCATGATCCACCCACCTCGGCCTCCCAAAGTGTTGAGATTACAGGCGTGAGCCACCGTGCCTGGTCTAACTGGACACTTTCATTGTCAATTCTTATTTCCCTCCTCTTCCTACTTGATGTGGAGAGATCACATCAGGAGAGGGTAACTGGGAATAGGCTGTGTCCATGAGCTTGTTATTAGCAAACTAGGTTCTTTTTTTCCTTGCTGTATGTTGGACCTGCTGAAGAGAATAAGAGTCTGCATTCATTTTGGAATTTTGTTTTGTTGAGAGAATTTTGCTCTGTCATCCAGGCTGGAATGCAGTGGTGCAGTCATGGCTCACGGAAGCCTGAAACTCCTGGGATCAAGCAATCCTCCAGCCTCACTCCCTTGAGTAGGTGGGACTACAGGTACACACCACCATTGCCAGCTAATTTTAAAACATTTCTGTAGAGATGAGGTCTTCCCTTTTTGCCCAGGCTGGTCTTGAACTCCTGGCTTCGGGAAATCCTCCCACCTGGACCTCGCTAAGTGCTGGGATTATAGGTGGGAGCTGCCAGGCCCCAGCTAGCATTTTCTAATGGTCCAGGGGGGAAGACATTGAATAGTTGACAAATTAGTGGAAGAAAGTCTAATTATTACTTAATTTTACCTCAAGTAGAATTTAAAATGTTTTGAAAACCTCTGCTGATGATACATTTTGATTATAGGAAGTTATGAATCTTTCATTCACTAATAAATGAAATGTATTAATTTGGGTGGTGAAAAGGAAGTCTATTCTGATCTTCAACCAAAAATTCCCTCAGTATCTCTCTACGAATCCATTCTCCCTCTTCCCACATGCATTTGCTGGTGCTGATCTCTCTCGCCTGGTTAGGGGAGGAGCCAGGGACAGTTGGTCCTTCTTTCTTTTTGAAGTTCAATTAGGAATCACCCTTCAAGACTCATTTCAAGTAGTCCCATTACTGCAGCAATTACAAACTGTCAAACAGTTTGGCACTTACACGTATATTATATTATGTCTTATTGTATGTGATATTCGTGTGTGGGAAGTATTATCCACCCAAAGAAAGGTGGGTTTCTAAGTGAAAGGATATATATATTTTTTACTTTCCCCTTCCCCATAGAAATATAAACAAGTTCCACAGCTTGTCAGTAGAAAAAGCCCTTTGGCTATGGCTCAGATGCAACTACTGGATATTTTAGTTCTGCTCTCTATCTGTTTATCTGGCTGGCTGGCTGGCTATTTATTTGACATGGAGTCTCACTCTGTTGCCCAGGCTGGAGTGCAGTGGCGTGATCTCAGCTCACTGCAACCTCCGCCTCCAAGTGATTCTCCTGCCTCAGCCTCCGAAGTAGTTGGGATTATAGGCGTGCACCACTGCGCCTGGCTAATGTTTGTATTTTTAGTACAGAAGGAGTTGCACCATGTTGGTCAGGCTGGTCTCGAACTCCTGACCTTGTGATCCACCTGCCTTGGCCTCCCAAAGTTTTGGGATTATAGGCGTGAGCCACTGCGCCCGGCCTAGTTCTGCTTTTTTTAAGCCATATGACCTTAGAGTAAGTGTCTGAAACTTTCAGAGCTGTCCTGGTTTCCCTCTCTAAAGTGAATTTACTTCTCAACTCCTTCCTTTTCAGAAGGATTAAGTGTGTTGATGTTTAAATGGCATCTGCATGTTTAAAGCACACAGTCCACATCGAAAGTTAATTGCCAACATTCTTCTCTCCCTCCCATAACATGTATTTCCTGGTGTGACCTATGCGTGGGTTTTGTTTTGTTTTGTTTTTCATTTTTACATGTAAGACTTTGGGAGCTCTTTGGGTTCCTGCATTGCTAACATTTTCAGAGGAGAATTAAATGTCACAGGGGTCCCATCGGGGCATCTTCACACTAAACGCACTTCTCAGAAGCAGAGCGTGTGTCATGCACAGTGACAATGATGACGTCTGCTCCCCACGTGTGGATTCCTCCCTCTTTGAGGCCTCAGCTATCTATTAACTGGATTCTTTGCAGTTCTCTTCCCGGGGCCCTAGAGGAAAGTGATTGAAAATTTAGCCAACTAGGTTTTTTCAGGGTTGTTAAGCTTTTCCTGTTATTATTCCCTAGGTTTTAAAAATGTACATTTAGTAGATTAGAAATTAAAGGCCAGTTCCAGCTCGATCACTGTCTCAGGGACCATAAGAATGAGGTGTTTCTATGTTAGCTCTATGACTATCATGGGACTAGATTCATTTGTAGTTTCTTCTATAGAAGAATTTACCTGAATCATTCTCTAAATTCTACCTCCCCATCTCCATTTCCCCACAAAACTTACCTAGCAGGTCAAATTATGGGCTCTTCCTCTGGGCTTCCAAATTATTTATGCCAATCAATGTTACTGTTTTTACGACGTGTCATGAAAACGTGTTTTTTTAAAACTTTTTTTGAGATGGAGTTTCACTCTTGTTGCCTTGCCTGGCGTGATCTCAGCTCACTGCAACCTCCGCCACCCTGGTTCAGGCAGTTCTTCTGCCTCAGCCTCCCAAGTAGATGGGATTACAGGCATCTGCCACCACACCCGGCTCATTTTTTGTTTAGTAGAGAGTGAGTTTCACCAGGTTGGCCAGGCTGGTCTCAAACTCCTGACCTCAGGTGATCCACCCACCTCGGCCTCCCAAAGTGTTGGGATTACAGGAGTGAGCCACTGTGCCTGGCCAACAACTTTGTTTTAATATATCTGTTCCTCGTAAATAGAACAACTGTGAGCCCTTTGAATTTTAGCATTTTCAGTAAGTAACATTGATAATAAAACTGGAAACATAGAGTTCTATATGTATTTTTTTCAATTAAATGTGATTAGCTTATTTTGAAGTTTAAATTGCTTTAAAAAGTATGTATGATCTTGTGTGTTCAAATAGCTATATGAGTGTCCATCAATGCTAAACTTTGCTAATAAGTTAGGGTATCTAATCATATTGCAATCCTATCTATGCATTCTACACATGCATGTCGATAGTGTATATGTTCACTGTATCTTCTGACTAGATACACATAGGAAGCATGTGTAAAATAATATATTTTGATTTTTAAAAGGGGGATGTTGATAACTTTTTTAACTCCTGGAAATTGACACACATTCTACATATTTTTTACTAGCTAGAAATGACAATGATTTTAATATACTATAATATTTTCATGGCATTGCATTCTTTTTTCTATGCTGAATACTTTTGTTTTCTAACTTTTAGGTTTGGGGGTACATGTGAATATTTGTTACACAAGTAAGTAAGTGTCATGGGATATGTTGTATATATTATTTTATCACCCAGGTATTACACCCAGTACCTAATAGTGATCTTTTCTGCTCCTCCCCTTCCTACTGTCCACCCTCCACTAGGCCCTAGTGTGTGTTATTACCCTCTATGTGTCCATCAATTCTCATAATTTAGATTCCACTTTTTTTTTTTCTTTTGAGACTAAGACTTGCTCTGTTGCCCAGGTTGGAGTGCAGCAGCACAATCTTGACTCACTGCAGCCTCTGCCTCCCAGGTTCAAGCAATTCTCCTGTCTCAGCCTCCCAAGTAGCTGGGACTATGGGCACCCACAACCATACCTGGCTAATTTTTATATTTTTAGTAGAGACAGGGTTTCACCATCTTGGTCAGGCTGGTCTCAAACTCCTGACCTCAGGTGATCCACCCACCTTGGCCTTCCGAAGTGCTGGGATTACAGCCGTAAGCCACCATGCCCAGTCTTAGATTCCACTTATAAGTGAAACATGTAGTATTTGGTTTTCTGTTCCTGCATTAGTTTGCTAAGAATAACGGCCTCCAGCTTCATCCATGTTGCTGCAAAGGATGTGATCTCATTCCTTTTCATGACTGTATAGTATTCCATGGTGTACATGTGGCACATTTTCTTTAATCTGTCATTGATGGATATTGAGGTTGATTCCATGTCTTTGCTATTGTGAATGGTGCTATAATGAACATTCATGTGCATGTGTCTTTATGGTGGAGTGATTTACATTCCTCTGGGCTTATAGCCAGTCATGGGATTGCTGGGTTGAACGGCATTCTGCTTTAGCTCTTTGAAGAACTGTCACACTGCTTTTGACTATATGAACTAATTTATACTCCCACCAACAGTGCATGAATGTTCCCTTTTCTCCACATCCTTGCTACTTGCTATTATTTTTGTGCTTTTTAATAGCCATTCTGACTGGTATGAGATAGTATCTCACTATGGGTTTGATTTGCATTTCTCTAATGATTACTGATATTGAGCTTTTTTTTCACATGCTTGTTGGCCACATGTAAGTCTTCCTTTGAGAATAATGTGTTTCTTTTGTTCTTTTTTCTTTCTTTCTTTCTTTCTTTTTTTGGGATGGATTCTCACTCTGTCACCCAGGTTGGAGTGCAGTGGCACGATCTTGGCTCACTGCAAGCTCCGCCTCCCAGGTTCACACCATTCTCCTGCCTCAGCCTCCCTAGTAGCTGGGACCACAAGTGTCTGCCACCACGCCTGGCTAATTTTTTTGTATTTTTAGTAGAGATGGGGTTTCACCGTGTTAGCCAGGATGGTCTCGATCTCCTGACCTCGTGATCCGCCCGCCTAGGCCTCCCAAGGTGCTGGGATTACAGGTGTGAGCCACCACGCCCAGCCTTATGCGTTTCTTTTGAGATAGTCTTCCTGCTGAAATAAGCAAAGGTGAAATCTAATGTGAATTTCTTCCTTTGGCAAGGCAGTAGGTGGATGGAGCCTCCCTCTCCGTGCTTTAGCTACTCTTTCTGTGGTATACAATGCTCGCATGTCTTGCAGTTTCTATGTCTGTTACATCTTTGTTTTGCCACCACTAAATTTTATAGTCTTGGTCAAATGTTTCCGAGTCATTTTTCCAAACATACCATGTTGATTTAACATTATCGAGAGCTATGAAAACTTTCAAAAATGTAAATGTGATACAAGTATTGAGATTTTATTGGGTCCAAACAAAGGTGGTTTATTTAACGTGGAAGAAGAAAAAGTTTCAAATAAACACTAGATAAAAGATAACGCATGCCATTCATCCTTCCTACTTCTCCACACAATTTATCTTTCTTATTTGAATACCAAAATGTTTGAATGACTGGGCATCATATAGGCTGTTTGTGAGTAATACTGTGTATGAATGCTTTGACCAAGACACCCATTCATTCCAGTGTGGAGGCCTTTTGCCTTCCACACCCACCCACAAGAATTTCAGCTCTAATCAGCAATGATGACAGTTCTAACTTCATGCTTTTGCATGTGATAAGTGAATTGCTAATTCTGAATCCTCCACTAGATGGAAAAGAGATTAGCGTTGTTTCTTTGTGGTCTGATGTACTATCTGGGTGTAATAAACATAAAGCAGTTACTGGGAGCAGGGATGAATGGGAGGTGAGTAAACCTCTGAGAGGTGATCATTGCAGATCTCAGCATTCATGATACGTCATCTTTCCATTACCCTCTGCCTTCTAAGGCTTCTCACACCTTTTAGCGCGTTTTCCAGACTCCTCAGTCTGGTGTGAAAATAAAACACTGTGTAAAAATAGGGGTAAATATAATCGACTGTCATGCTTCTAATGAGCTTCTTGAATCCCATTTCACAGTTGAAGCACATGTAAGACCCTCCGAAGTGACACTCAATGTCTGCAGAGAAAATACTCAGACAGTGATATTTAAAAGGAAGTAAGAGCGAAGGGACCTATCTGGAGGTGGGGTTTCTATGCTTCATTGACCTAGTAAAACGTATCAATAGGCTGTGATAGGTTATTTTGTGTGTATTGTGTATGTGACAATCCCTAGAGTAACGCCTAAAAAAAATGTGCAAGGCGATATGCACAAATACGGTCTAATTTCAGTAGAGGTATGCCCCTTCCCAGGAGAGTTGCGCTAAAGTGGGAGAGCTGTTAGGGAATTTCATACTAACTGAGAGTTTGGCTGGTTGATGTGAGCCTATGATTTCTACTTGTCTGTGTTAGAGGATATATATTTTAGTTTAGAAATTTGATGAGAGAAAACGCATTCAATATTTTTCTCATCTTTCACCACATTAAAATTATTTTTCTCATCATTCACAATATTAAAATTATTAAAATTTTGAATTTACTTTCTTTCAAATTTCCAAACCATTTGAGTGTCTTCTCTAAAGGACTACAAAACAAAAGTAAGATTAGCCTTTTTCTAAAAAAAATCTTCTCACCTCCCTTTATAAAATAACATGATAAATAGACAATGCGATTATATTTTGTCTGAAGAAGCTGAATAATTAGTTTGTGTGAATTAATTAAAATTATGGGTGTTGCACTTAACCAGAATATCAAATTGACCCTGGGAACTGAAAATAACCTTCAGAATCTCCACAGATCTTCAGAAAGGAGTTGAATTGACCTGTGTGTGCAAAGTACACCCTGACACTGATTAAACCAGATAGAAAAGAACAAGTTATTACAAAAATAACCTAACATAAAAAAATAATAAAAAGTAGTATAGGTGTGAATAATGACATCAGTAGTCATGTGCTGTTTTGCATTTACTCATCTAGTTTTAGAAATTAGTTCAATATTATGTCAGAAGGTTACAGGGTATATGTGACATTCTTTGAAAAAGAAATAAATGGACCTTTGATATTTTCTGAGTGCTTTAAACCATATCTTTATAGCTATAATACAGTCATACCATGCCTTTGATGTGGAGTATCATTGCTTTATAAATGAAGGAAACAATAGCATAACAACTCATTTGTGAATTAGTTTTGTAAATAATCTGTAGTGATCACATTCAAACAGCCAGTCTTACACATCTTAGATAAATTACTCTAAATCATACAAATGCAATTAAACTCCAAAAGCACCCAGATATTCGTGTAAAGCCTGTTATAAACTGTTTTTGAAATAAGAATTCTTAGCTTTCTAAAGCGGGCTTAGCAAATTGTCTCCATTACTCTAAGGAGCATTTGCTGTGAGAGCACAGGAAGATACATCAAAGAGAAAGTCCACAGGAGGGTCTTTGAAGTACTGAAATGGCCTTTTTCCATGTTTCACACTGGCCCTCGCTGAAAATCAGATATTTTTTTTAACCTTTTCTACTATCATCAGACTTTCCACATAACACACACATGCACGAATACACCACAGACTGTACACAGAACAGACACACTACACACGCACCACAAACCATACACACCAGATACACCACCCCACACAGACACTTCAGACTTCAAATACACCACGAACTATACACAAGACATACACACACCCCCCAAAAACTACCCATGACTGCATACCACACACATCCCACACAGTCTGAAATGACTTCACCTCCTAACTCACAGAGATACTAAAGAGCATTGGAAGAAATGCTGATTTCTATAAACAAAATACATCTTCCTGCTTTGTCACACTCTCCACTTCTGCCACTGTTCAGAGCGTAAAGACCAAAGTGCATAACTGAGGCTGGAAGTCAGATCTATCTCGGGTTGCTTTGTGCCATGCGCACAGTCACTGTTTACTTCCCAGCCTCCCTGAGCCTCTGTGATTTCTTCAGGTGTGTCTCTTCTCTCTTACACCCAAGACCCTTGCATCCAGGGGTCCTCTTGCTAAAAACTTGCCTCTCTGCTGCCTCCTCCCGACTGAACATTTCTTCCTCAATGAAGCTTTCTCTTGAGTTTCACCACAGTTAAATCTTCATATTATCATCTTTCAGACCACAGTGTAGGCAGATACACTGAGTGGACCTTATTCCACCCTGGCTAAACTCTCTGGCTGCCCATGTAGGCATTCATTCCCACTCATGGTCAAGAGCATCGTGCTGTTCATTTCCAAAGTGACCCACAAGTTTATATTTTAACCTGTTTCCCATAGTCCTTGAGATGCAAAATGTGATAAGCTTACTTATTTCACAAGTTGGTTGGGTACAGAGGCTGGACCCTGTAAACACAGATAAGCAGAGGCAACGTTTTAAAACATGCTTACTTGAACAGACCAGGTATGGTTGCGTAACAGGGTAGTGAAGTTTTATTTCCTGTTAACACTCTTGGAGAATGTAACATGCACTATCAGAAGTTCATGACGGCATCTCAACTTGGTGTGATATGAGAATTGTGGTGGAGAAAGGAGTACAGGAGGCCAAGCTGTGCTCCACCACCTCTCCCATTGCTATGACTCATTTTCAGCCCAATGTGGACATGTGTGACTCCTGTCCAAGAGGATTAATATATATGAGAGCTATCAACAGCCCTCTGTGCATGACTAGCATATGTTAGACTCAGAAATGAGCTGTATTATAAAAATAATGAGCCATAGAAGGGGGTTGATATGGGAGTAAACGGAGCCTGTGCTGAAGATTAGAACTAGACATGGGAACTCGGCGCAGAGACAGGGAGGCAGCCAGCCTTGTAGAGATAAAACAATTGACATTGGCAATAGCATAGTGGGAGCGGGGTTGTGAAGAGGATACCACAAATCCCACAGTGGACGTGGTTGCCGGTGAGAAAGAGGGAGGGACTGAACCAGGGCAATGACAGATGGGAAGAGACAGTATATCTGAGAGATGCTTGGGGGTAGAACTGACAGATACTGAATCCCAGACTGAGGAGTTTGAAGTAAATTTTTAGAGTCAGGAAAGCATTACTGCAGATTTTGCAAAAAGAGAGTGAAAAACTATTGGATTATTTTTTTAAAATGTGGAGATGTTAGGGGTTGATTGGTGTGATGGAGAATGGAAGGAAGAAGGGCTGATCTGCGGACTCGCACCAGCACACTACCCTGCAGTGGTCAGGGACTTATTTAGAGGTGCTGCTCACTCTATGAAGAAGTTTTGGGAGAGGAGAGCATGTTAAGTGTACTATCACCTACATGTGATCAATAATGGATACATCCAGATGTATGAATGAGATTGAAGAGGCCAAAAAGGAAAGCATCAGGATGCTTAATACACTTTGGGCAGGGGGTGGTTTTTGTATAAAGATGAACATTTTGTCTTCAAGATGAGCAATGGATATCACTGTTTCCAGAGATGAGCTCTCACACCCTGCTGAGGCATCCACAATGTGGAGGTGACAAAATATTTTTTATGGCCTGAACTTTCACAATGATGCTATATTGTTGTTGTTGTTGTTCTTTTTTTTTGTTTTTGTTTTTGTTTTTTTGAGGCGGAGTCTCGCTCTGTCTCCCAGGCTGGAGTGAGTGGTATGATCTCGGCTCACTGCAAGCTCTGCCTCCCGAGTTTACGCCATTCTCCTGCCTCAGCCTCCCGAGTAGCTGGGACTACAGGCACCCACCACCATGCCTGGCTAATTTTTTGTATTTTTAGTAGAGACGGGGTTTCACTGTGTCAGCCAGGATGGTCTCAATCTCCTGACCTCATGATCCTCTCGCCTCAGCCTCCCAAAGTGCTGGGATTGCAGGCGTGAGTCACCGCACCCGGCTGTTGTTGTTCTATTCTATAGTTCTTTAAATCCTGCTTTATCAGAGTGAGGCTTAGTGACTAATCACATAAAGGATCTAAGGCAGTACAAATGGTGGTGATGAAAGGATCGAGCTGGGCTGTTATCTATTATTGAGGGTCTGTTTAGGGAGGGTCGCTCTACAACTTGTGCCACCATGTGGTGTTAGTGTCGTGGCATGTTGGAGGAGCTCTTCTGAAGAGCACACTAGCATTTTATTTGAGACAACTTTAGGGTATTTTAAACCAGTCCTCTTTCTTCTAAAAATTTACACAGACTATATAGTACCAACTATTTCAATAGCAAAAGAAGACTCATTATAACATTTCTCACAATCACAAAGATTGGTAAGCAATCGAAATGTCCAGTAATGTGCATACTTAAGATAATTACAGCAAATGCACCGAATATAATACCCAACCATTAAGGTAATGTCTGGGCACACTGTGTATCAGTATGAAAGTTATTCTGCAATACCATTTATTAAATAAAGGTTCTAGAATGGAAAACATTCTGATGTTTGAAAACACGTGCGTATACACACATAAGGAAAGACTGGAAGGGGATCCATACATGACTGGCAAATTACAGTATGAGAAGCTGTTTTTCCAGTTTTGAAATCCCAAATTATTTTTGTGAAGCAAAATTTAAAATACAGCTCAATAGGGTCTACAGCTGGTGTGACATCTGTACATGCAAGAGATCATTCCATCGTTGCAGGAGGATGCATTTTCAGCAAGCACTTACTCTCTGTTGGTTGAGGATGGTACGTCTTTCTGAGTCCTTCAACTAAAAGGATCTTAAGTGGATTCTGTATTGAAAGGTTAATTTTTCACTCTTGCTTTTGCATTCTTTCCTCTTGTTCCAGAGAGAGCACCAGTACTGGGGAGTGTTCTGTGACACGGTTCTGTCCTCAGGGACAGCAGTGCCTGTAAAAGCACGTTAATTTTACAGTGATTCCAGCTGCTCCGTGGCTTACCTTACTTCTAGTCGATTAGCCCTTTGGCTTAAGCTGATGGAACCCTCTGCTAATGTCTTGCTCTAATCCCTGCAAGTCCCTTCGATTCCAGTTCGGGTCTCACTTCTTTTGCTGCCGGGCTTTGTGCCTGCCTGACTCTCCCCCAGTGGGAGGCTGGTACAGCTCAGTTCCCAGGCATTGGAAATGGCCGATTTAGCTAAGCCTCGAAGTTTCCTGGCTCTTCTTCTTTCCATGTTGGGGAATGTGTTTATAAAATTACTTGATATAATTGGGTTAAAAACTGTTTTTCAAAATAAATACCAATGCACATATCTGCAATATTATTTTTGAAATTTTATCCAGGAGGCGTGGAACCTATTGTGCTATTCTGTGCCCTAAAACAAATATGTGCCTGTGTTGAAAAGGGACCCTAACATGGGGAATTATGTATTAGTGGTGGATCCTGTAAGAACAGGCATTAGCGTTATCATCCAGAAATTAGTTTAGCAAATACCGCAGCCTGATAAAAGAATACTTGTCCATCGTATCGTCATTAAACGTTAATATATGTTTTGCTAGATTAAGAGTATATTTTGTGAAATGATTGAAGTAAGGTGAAATAGGGTCTCAAGACACAAGTTCAACGGTTTTCTGAATGATAATCTGCACTAAGGTATGACTTAGGATGAAGTTACTAATATTATAATGTATATATATTTTTCGCTGTTTTCTTTTACCAAGTGATTTCATTGGCTCTCCTTGTAGAGAGGTGTGTCATCTTCAAATTGCAGATGTTTCCTTGCTGATAGGTGCACTATTTTGGCATGAGTAGCAATGAGAGGAATCTGATCTGTATATAATGAGGAAATGTTAAAGAGGAGTTGACATTTTAAACTAATTTTAGACGCATCCCAGTTGATTATCACGATGAGCAGCAGGTGGCCCAGTCCTGACACTGAAAGAGTAAAACTTACGATTGAGTCAGGATGGGACTCTGTACTAGCTGGGTGACTTCCAGCAAGTCACTTAACTTTTGGAACTTACATTCACCTTCTGTCGCACTTAGATGGTAATAATTTCTCTATTTACAACATGAGCTCATTGTGATAATCAAATGGAATGTGTCTAAGACACCAGTTTGAAATATGAAATCAATATTTTCTATATATTCTATATTGAACATGTTACCCATTAATAAAATGTAAAGTCCTTGGCTTGGCCTGCAAAGTCCTTCACATTTAGAATAAAACGGCTTTAAATCTGATTCTCATCAAAACTAGCTTATTCTCCCAAATTTGAATTGGTTTATGTCCATCTAATTGGTTTATTAGAAAATTCAAATAGCAGCCTAACCAGCAGTGATTGACTTTTCTAAGACAACACAGTGGGAGTTCAAGGGTTTTGATGAGGCTTTTTGTGGTCCCCTGGTTCTCTCATCACTGCTTTCTTTGTTCTTTCATGGACACTTCCTAGATACCACGTTCGGGATCTAGGCAGGGGGAGGCAAAAGGAAGAGGGAAAAGTGGCAGCTGGGGCTTCTCCTTTCTTTAGAAAAGTATTGGGACGCTGAGGCAGGCAGATCACAAGGTCAGGAGTTCGAGACCAGCCTGGCCAACATAGTGAAACCCCGTCTCTACTAAAAAATATGAAAATTAACCGGGCAGGGTGGTGCGTGCCTGTAGTCCCAGCTACTCAGGAGGCTGAGGCAGGAGAATCGCTTGAACCCAGGAGGGCGGAGGTTGTGGTGGGCAGAGGTTGTGGTGAGCCAAGATTGCTCCACCGCACTCCAGGCCTGAGCAAGAGAGTGAGGCTCTGTCTTTAAAATAAATAAATAAATAAATAAATAAATAAATAAAATGAAAAACTCTTCCCAGTGCCTCTAGTAGAACTCTCTTCATATGATAATGTCCAGAAGGTGCCACACCGTCAACAAAGCTGCTGAGAAGGATGTATTTTTTTTTTCCTTTTACAGAAGCTTTGAATATAGAGGTGGTAGAGATGGTAAGGAAGTTGAAAAACCAACATGGGTTCAGCACAGAGAACTCAAAAAAAAAAAAAAAACAAAAAAAAAAAACTTCTTGCCGAATGTATAAATGAGACAATGAATTAAAAATTAATAAATTATTCAAAGATTTTTGGTGACAGCAAGAGGCTTATTTTTGCTTGTTTTAATACATTTGTTCAGTACCAGGCTGTGGCCAAGTAAAAATAATTATTTTTGTTTTGTTTTCTTTTCTATTTGATGAGAGTAGAAAATACTTATCTGAAATAGATGGTGCCTCTGTTGATAGAGGTTATTCTCATTTACAAGCCCACAGTATTCATGCCCTACTATATGTTTGAGAGAAGCTTTTAGTTTCTAGAAAAAAAATCACAATGTCCTTATTAAAATTCCTTTTAAATTACTCAAAAATTGTCTATGTAAAATAATTTTTATACCTACTTCCTCGTATGTATTTTCCCGAAACAGAAAACTGCCATTCCTGATTTTCTTGGATTTTGTGTCTGTTTGACGTACAGAGGGCTGAGCTTCTGGTCACAATTTTATGCATCAAGGAAAGCCGCATTTTCCAGAAAAAAAAAAAATCTGTCTTTTGAGTTAACATGAATCAGCATGGAGGCCAACAATTGAACTGCTGGTCCTGCTTGCCAGTCCTGGAGAATACAGGGTCACTGGGATTCTGGGACTTCACTGCCTGGCTTGTGGAGGGGCTGATGGTGCTAACTCTACTTGGACTCAGTTGGGATTGCATTAGGGTAGTCAGTAAAAAGCTAAATGATTTAATAAGAAGAAAAGAGTGTTAAAAACATGGCACATACAGACCGGTTTAGTAGAGATGAATGCTTTTGAACATTAATCAGCTATTAGTTTTGACCTTTATGTCAGGCAAAAACACAACAACATAGGAGAGAATCCACTTATGGTGCTTTATGGTATAGGGGTGAGAGAGAGGCGGAAAGCTGACTTTAAAGACAGTCTCCTGATCTGACTTCCCACATGCAAGCACACTATTGTGGTCAAGTAGCTTACATTTTCACAGACTGTTGTTTTGTCTGCACAGTATGTATGATAAAACCACTTTCATTATGGGATGAAAGTGATCAAATATATAAAGCTTTTCAACTAGTGCCTAAGTAGTATAACCCCTTAACATATTATCACTGTGAATCACTATTATTATTATTATTTTTACAGTTATTAGCTAATGAGCTGAGGAAAACCATTCCAAGGATATATCTTACCTATTTTCCCAGACTATCACCTAACACACTTTTTTTCTTTTGGGCCTTCATTGCATCTATTCAAAGCTTTGTTTGTTATTAGATACCACTCGAGTTCCACCTGGAAATTGACCTTAAGTCCATAAAGTGCTTTTTATTAGCAAGATAGCTTCTACATAATGAACATGATGGACTATACAAGGGGTATTCATTAAGTTTGTGGAAAATTCTAATGAAAAAACTATGGATTTCAAAAATTTTTGTACCAAAATAAACTCATATTAACTTGTTATAATGTATCTGAACAGGATCTAGTTTGCGGCACTAAGAAGGATGAGACATTAGTTTGAAAAGAGCCCCTATCAAAGCAACATGAATTCTGATAAAATTGAAGCAAGAACAAACATCAAATTTATGGTGAAGCTTGGGCAGAAGAATGGTGAAATCACTGATGCTTTATGAAAAGTTTATGGAACAATGAACCCCCCTGATAAAATCAACAGTTTACAATTAGATAACTAGCTTTAAGCAGGGAGGAGATGATGGTGAAGATGAAACCCACAACAACAGGCTATCCACATCAATTTGCAAGAAATAGTAATAATCTGGTCCATGCCCTAATTGAAGAGGCCTGAAGGTTAACAGCAGAAAATGGCCAATGCCACAGACATCATGATTGGTTCAGTTTATACAGTCTTGACTAAAAGATAATTGAGCAAACTTTCCACTTGGTCAATTCCAAAACCACTGCACCCAGATCAGCTGCAAACAAGTGCAGAGCTTTCAATAGAAATCTTACACAAGTAGCATCAAGATCCTGGACTGTCCTGGTCTCTGAAGAATTGTTACAGGAGATAAAACATGACTTTCCCAGTACTATCCTGGAGACAAAACACAATCAAAGCATTGGCTACCAAGAGCTGGAAGTGGTCCAGTCTAAGCAAAAGCAGAACTGTTGAGAACAAAGGTCATGACACCAGTATTTTGCAGTGCTCAATGCATTTTGCTTGTTGACTTTCTGGAGGGCCAAAGAATGATGACGTTGGCTTATAATGAGATTGTTTTGACAAACTAGCCAAAACTTTAGCAGATCACCACCCTGGAGAGCTGCCCCAGGGAGTTCTTCTCCATCACAACAATGTTCCTACTCATTCCTCTCATCAAACAAGGGCAATTTTGCAAGAGTTTCAATGGGAACTCATTAGGCATCTACCTTACGGTCCTGATTTGGCTCCTTCTGACTTCTTTTTGTTTCCTAATCTAAAAAGTCTGTAAAGGACATTTCCTTCAGTTAATAATGTTAAAAAGACTGTGTTGATGTAGTTAAATTCCCAGGACACTCAGTTCTTTAGGGATGGACTGAATGGCTGCCATCATCACTTACAAAAGTGTCTTGAGGTTGATAGAGCATATATTGAGAAATAAAGTTTATATTTTATTTTTACCTTTTAATATTATTTTTCCACAAACTTTTTGAGGTCCCCTCATATTTCCCCATCTGTGCCCACATGTAGGAGAATATGTTAGAAACAGAAAGCTCTGTGTTTACAAACCACTTTATACATGAACCAAACTGAACTTTATACACCTTCTGTGAGATTGGCAAAAAGGACATTTTCTCTTTTGTTGTTGTTCTTATCAAAGTTAACTATGCAGTCAAAAGCACTCAGCTGATGTAACCTAACCAGCAAGTGGGCAAATCAAATCCTAAACCCAGACCTTCCGACATATGTCAGAAGTTCTTCTTCTCACTCTGCGTGGCCTCTTTATATAAACTTGTAGATTTATGAGTTCTACAAAGGACAGAAATTATGATGCCTATTATCAACAAATAGTATTTATAACTTGAAAGATAGTGTATGGACCAGGCATGGTGGATCATGCCTGTAATCCCAGCACTTGGGGAGGTCAAGGCAGGTGGACCACAAGGTCAGGAAATACAGACCATCCTGGCCAACAAGGTGAAACCCCATCTCTACTAAAAATTCAAAAATTAGCTGGGCGTGGGGGCACGCACCTGTAATCCCAGCTACTCGGGAGGCTGAGGCAAGAGAATCGCTTGAACCTGGGAGGCGGAGGTTGCAGTGAGCCAAGATCGCCACTGCACTCCAGTCTGGCAACAGAGTGAGACTCTGTCTCAAAAAAAAAAAAGAGAAAGAAAAAGATAGTGCATGATATGTGATAGGTATAAAGATATTAGCCAATATGGGGCATATTTCTGAATGTAGAGTTTAAGTTTTATGAGAAGCTGGAAACTGATTTTTCATTGCAATACACTCAGCACTTACCAGGTGTCTGCCACATGATGGCCATTGAGTAAGTGTCTGTTGAATGAAAGAACCAATTACTAGTGGCTTTTTGAAAGACTATAGGAACCCTGCAAATCACCTCTCTCATGTTGAGACTACTGGTTATCTACAATCATTTCAGACACTTAAAATATGTCAAGTAAAATCCCCTCTTGGAAGTAATTATTTAAAAAGTGCGTTCTTTGGGGTTAATGGGGGTGAAGAAAAACTGTATCTTATCTGAGGGTTTTAAATTTAAATATTTACAATGTCTTATTTTATTCTGATTACTTACATTACCTGGCAAAAGTATATTTCTCCTATAAATTTCTTACAACCTTTCTTTTTTTAAAGAAAAGCACAATCTCTTTTGGCAAGATCTTTTAATGTTTGCTGTATTTTATCACCTTCTTCCCTCCTTATATTATCATAGGTAAGAAAGAGAGGATTAACAGCCCAAGATTTATTTCCTACAGTTCTTTAATTCTGCTTTTTTAATGGCAAATTTAACATCATCAGATCTGCTAAGCAATACTTTGTCATTGTCCTATTATATATCTCATATATATGTATTGTGTGTATATATATTTACGAGTGTATATATACATATAAGATATAAAATTTGCTCATTTGTTTTAAGTCTAATTAAAGAATTATACCAGTATTTCCAAAAATAATTTTTTTATTATACTTTAAGTTGTAGGTTACATGTTTTTTACAAACATATTCTTCAAAATAAAATTCTTCAACAGCACAAATATCACTTTCACATGAATTTCTTAACATCTAGTCGGTTTAGTATCCAAGTAGTCTGCAGAAGTAAATGAAAATGAAATAACTTCTTAGAACTGTATTAGAACTAAATGTTGATGTTCTATAACATTTGCATATGGTTAACATTAAATATGTATATAAATATTTGTAAATTTATATAAATTTATTGGATACAAGTGCAATTTTGTTACATGCATACATTCTATATGGGTCAAGTCAGGGCTTTTAGGGTATCCATTACCCAAATAATATACATTGTACTCATTAAATAGCTTCTTGTATAGGTAATTATTATTATTATTATTTTGAGACAGAGTCTCACTCTGTTGCCCAGGCTGGAGTGCAGTGGCCGGATCTCAGCTCACTGCAAGCTCCGCCTCCCGAGTTTACACCATTCTCCTGCCTCAGCCTCCCGAGTAGCTGGGACTACAGGCGCCTGCCACCTCACCCGGCTAGTTTTTTGTATTTTTTTTAGTAGAGACGGGGTTTCACGGTGTTAGCCAGGATGGTCTCGATTTTGTATAACGGTCTAGTGTCTAGTATGGTATTCTTGGATTCAAAGCAAATATAGTAAATACAAACTATTAAAGCAAACTGATGTCATGGGGCATTTTTGAATGGAAGGACAACTGAGAATAACGGTTAAGGAATCAACTATTAATTAATGTTGTAACTTCTTACCTTTTATGGTTTGTGTTTTTAGTTTTAATTGCAGATACAGGAAGCAAAGGTTTGCATTATTTTGGAAACTTCCTTTAATTAAGGTAGATTCCTTAAAATTATGTTTCTCTAAACTTTTCTTCTATGCCATTTTTTAATAGGTCCCCAGGGCCCTGGAATGTTCTCCAGGTCCTTTACCCTGGGTCTTCACCAGGGAGAGGCTAGCTTGTAATTGTAGTGATGCTTTAGTTCAACATAAAATCAGTTCATTGAAGGGAAACAAGCATTTGCTACATTTTAGCAGCTCTTCAACTGCCATATTCACTCTTCAGGTAATCAGTCAACTAGCCTCCTATTTTCCTTTGCTAATAAATATCTTTCTGATTATATACTTTTAAAATATTCGATAAATTTTCTTCTTTTAAGGTGCATGACCATTAACAATGTTTATATAATGACATATTCAAAAATCAACTTTAATTATATAATTAACTCAGAATCCTTTTGAAATGTAACACCTCTCACAGGATGTTGGTTCTTAATAGTGGTGCGATTGAATGATCTTCCAACACAGAGGGGATAAGCGATGGCTTAGGGTTAATGCTAAAACAGTAGCAGAAATTGGTCAAAATCCGAACTCTGGTGTGAACTTTTGAAAGGAGAAGTTCAATTTCAGGCTGTCTTAGCCTCACAAGAATTTTAGTTATCTAAAATTAAAATAATAACATTTAGCATTATAAATTGGTTGTATGTGAGGGACTTAACAGCTACAGAAGCGAAAATTGCCTGAATATAATTTTCATTAACTGAATACAGTGTTAGCTGTGAACATCCCACAACTGAATTCTGTTTTTCCTTAACGCCATTTAGCATTCACTTCTTAGTAAAAATGAACTACAGTACCTTGAACTTCTTCATACTTTAATTTTTGTTTTTTGTTTTTTAGATTCAGATTAAACAGGTTTTCTCTCAATATCATATATAAGATACAAGGCTGTTTCTTCATACAGCCTTGGTAAATTTCAAGCTCTACATTTAATTATTTCTAAATGTTTCATCCCCAGTTTCTCCAGGGATTAAAACAAAATACATTTCTAGATTTTAAAAGTATATTCATGACTATTTTATGTATTCTGTATATTTATGCCAATTAAGATAAAAACCTACTACACCCACAATGCTCTAAAGAGTCTTCCCAAGCTCCCCAACCTATCCAACCCATCCTACCATTTTTATTGGCATAAAAAATATAACATTACTCTTTCCAAGCACTTCCTATTCCTATGTTTCACTCGTTTGCACTATTCTCATCTGACTTACAGGTTTTTATATTTTCATATTTGTGTACCATTGTCCAGTCATGCACAGGAATATAATCTCCATGAGATCAGCATCTTTTTAAAATTGAGAGTCTAAGACAAGTCTGGAAGATAACAGGCCCTCCACAGATATCTTCAGATGAATACAATAATATTTTCTACTCATTTTCACCAGCTGTGTTCCTGAGATGTAATTAATTAGTGAAGCAGGCAATGGAGAAAAGACAAGAGCCTTGTACTTGTTTGGGATAATGGTCGAGCAAGCCTGAAATTTGCATGAGAGAAAAATAACTTTAAATTTTCTCTCAAGATATATATACACACATATATATAATCTTAACGTTATATATAGCATATATAACATATATAATCTTAAGATTATATATTTATCTATTATGAATATATATATTTATATATATATAATCTTAACACCTTAGATTGGGTTCAGATCAGCTGACTTGACAAAATATGATAAGAAAAATATCCTGGCACTTCACCTGAAAGAAGAGAGGAAGGGGTCACATGGTTACCTGAGTCTTTCGTTCCATACACATTGACAGCTACCAACAGGACAAAGACAAAGTCTTCTGGCATTATTTCAGGAAAGCTACTAATTACACATGGGTTGAACACGAAGCACTTTTTTCCAGGTTTTTATTTTACTCATGATTATTACAAATAAGTTTAGAAAGTCATCTAATTATAGTAAGAAAAAATAGATTATGTGAGAAGAGAAGCTAAAATAGATGGTCATCTTAGAATATTTTTAAAATGTAAAATACCAAGAAACATACAAGTTTCTGTCAACTCGTTCTGGAACGCTCAGGGTCTGTAGTCCTCAGACCTGGCTTCTGGTTTTAATTAATTCTCTAACATGGCATCTTGGACAAGTGAATTTTGTTTGCCTGTCTGCGAAGTGGAGGAACTCATGGTACCTAAGCATTATCCTGAGCATCCATGAGATAATAGAGATCAGTGATTTAGATCATTATCATTGCCTGCCTTGTTTATTGAAGTGTTTGATAAACATTAGCTATTCATGTACAATCAGGAAGAAAGTTGACATCCTGCACTCTTTGGAATACTGTCTTTAGAGTCTTAAGTTTATTTTGAAAACTGTCAATGCAAGTATTATTTATTAAAAGGATAGGAAGCACCGAAGCTTCTATTCATACATAATTGTGACATGATCTATATGCCATCAATTCATAGATGTTCAGTTTTTCCCGTATTATAGTGTCCCTGAAATTGGGGTGTGCTTGCTGCTGATGGAATCTTCCAGTGGCTGCTGGTCGGGGGTTATCAGACGTCAATGTCATTGCCACATTGCTTTTTCCAGTGACAGGATTATAGAACTTCAACTTCTCAGTGTTTCAGTCCGATAGTCGCTTGAGAACCATACGATAAAGAACATAAGTCCTGATTCTTATCATAAAACATTTTATACACACTATTTGATAAGTTCAAAACACTGGCTTTAGAACTTGTAAAAAGTGTTTAATGGTGTGGAAAGCTGTACGGGAGACACTAATAGGACATCCCTCTATCAAACCTTAAATCTGGTGTCACCACTGAGTCAAAAAGTACTAGAACAACTTCGGACACTGAATGTAAAATGACTTAGAAATGCGTGTTCATTTTGCTTCAATGTTCCTTGTTTTATATCTGTACTTTAATATGTCTAAAGCATCTTTTTTAAAGTATGGAATACAATTCTGAGTAATAGAAATCATTGTTACTATTTATTGGTGGTTTATAAGAGAATGATGTGTCTTACAATCAAAACGCAGGATTGCAGTATTGCTTAGTTCATGACGAGATGAGCGCTTTTATTGTTCCTAATTTGGAAGATAAGGCACGGCGGTAACATGTCTATTTCATGGTTAGTGTCCTTTTAAATTACGGTATAAAAAGAAAAACGTATGCTGAGCTAGATAAATAATAATTTTCACATATTTGTGTAATTAATTTATTTAAAACACTTTTTAACTCTAGCTTTGGTTAATGCAGGAGCTTAGGAGTTGCTCAATAAATTTAGATTTGACTTACTAGGTAAGATATTAATGTTCACACAAGTAATTTCAGCATAGTCAGTTTCTCATTGTGCTGGCCAATTTTCATTTGCTGCTTCAAACTTCCTTGTTCCATCTCTCCATTACTCGGTGCCCTTGGAGTTTGTCCTTAAGGACTGCATCACTGGCCTCTCTTCCTCTCTGTGTGCCAGGGAGTTTCAGTCCTCAGGAAATACTGGACAAAGGGCAGGTGTGGGACAATATGAGAGGGGGATGCTTGGAGCCCCCTCCTTGCTGGTTTCTGCTAGCAGAACGCGTGGTTCTACTCCAGACGCAGCTCTGGTGGAATAGTCCCTTCTCTAGTCATAGCCACACTTTCCCTTCCTTGCCCCTCTGCACCTGAAGAAAAGAGATTGTTCGCCTCTTTTGCCTCTGGAGTGCTTTGTGGATCCCTTGTTGGTTTCTGTTAATACTATCCATGCATTTGCAGAACAAATTATCTTTTTACAAAAAGCCACTTCAATTAACCCATTAAATATTCCACCTGTATTTTTAGGGACCCTGACACTTAGATAAATCTTTTATGTAATAAGATGTATTGTTGGGACTACTGAAGATTGCATTTAACATTCAATTTGAACAATAATGAAGATGCTAGAGGCATAATATTAAGACAATAACATAGAAAAAAAAACTGAAACATTTTTCCAATGAATAATTTTCCTCTATAGAAACATGTTTATGATGCAAGAGTGAGTTACAGAAAAAATAAACATGTTTACATATATTAATCTTATAATGGATTATTACAAATTCCATTCAATTGAAAACTTATTTGGAAAGCAAGAAAAAGCAGCATATGCAAATAAATAAATCCATCCCTTCTGAAATCTATGACCGGGCTGACCTTTGTCATTTTAGTATGTCTTTTTTGTTGGTCTGGCCAGGGTCTTAAATGTTCCTTTTCCCTGGTACAGCTCTTTGGTCTTTTCATTGAATGATCAAGTGTCCACACCTCCATTATTAAACGAATTAGGTAATAATGGATCCACACAACACACCCTGGCATCTCAAACTCTGTTTGATGGAAGACGTTCTTTCTGGACTCCAGGTTCCCTGCCTGCTTTTTTATATAAGGCAGAAGGTTCTGTTTCTGCTTGATATGAAAAACAAATTGTCCACCTGAAAGGCAAGTTAAATTTAAATGAAACTTCTAATTTCACAACAGTTAATTATTTTGCAAGGGACATACGACATATCAGAACCAGATACTACTTCTCTCCTCATATATTATCTTAGCTCTTAAAAATAGTTAGCCTAATAGTCTTTAATTTTTGTCTCCTCATAAAACTGATTAGACTGGGTTTGTGAATTTTATCACCCAATGAATAAAGAATTTTGTATCTTTTTGATAGGCAGTGTTCTCCATATTGAGGCTACAATTAAAGAAACATGTCACAAGAAAAATGACCATAGAAATAAAATATTGTACTTTAGCTTTAATAAAATTCCTACACTAAGCTATTGTGTGTGTGTGTGTGTGTGTGTGTGTGTAAATCAAAATGTACTTTCTGAAAATAAATGAACTGTCAAAATAAAAGCAGTGGCAATTAGTAGATAAAAAAGAAAAATACTTCTCTCTTAGTTAATTCAAATTCTACCATGCTTTGGAGGTTGTGTTTTAATTATGGAGATATATTTTACATGGTTGTAAGTATAAATTTGTATTTTGTTTTTATATTTAAAACATCAGTTTAAAGGAAAGTATTATGTTTATTATCCCCAGCTTTTAAATATATTGACTTTTAATCCATATTTATCCTTTAAATATGCTCTCTATTACTTACCATTAGCACATATTCATGATTATATAATTTTTAAGTTTTTAAAATTAAAATACCAATAATGTATTCCAATAGTGCAACACTAAAGAGAATATAGATAATCCCCAAACCATATTAATTAAGAAAAGACTCAGATTCCTGTCATAGAAACATTTAGAAGTTATGTTTCTATTACACAAAATAAAATAGGAAATTCCATTATTATTCTCATAATATTTTACACAAGGGTACAAAGATCTTATTTTGACACCATTACATATACATTTAACAAATAAAATTTAGGGAGATAATTATTTTGCAAAGGATATACGACATATCAGAACCAGATACTACTTCTCTCCTCATATATTATCTTAGCTCTTAAAAATAGTTAGCCTAATAGTCTTTAATTTTTGTCTCCTTATAAAACTGATTAGACTGGGTTTGTGAATTTTATCACCCAATGAATAAAGAATTTTGTATCTTTTTGATAGGCAGTGTTCTCCATATTGAGGCTACAATTAAAGAAACATGTCACAAGAAAAATGACCATAGAAATAAAATATTGTACTTTAGCTTTAATAATATTCCTACACTAAGCTATTTTTTTGTGTGTGTATGTGTAAATCAAAATGTACTTTCTGAAAATAAATGATCTGTCAAAATAAAAGCAGTGGCAATTAGTAGATAAAAAAGAAAAATACTTCTCTCTTAGTTAATTCAAATTCTACCATGCTTTGGAGGTTGTGTTTTAATTATGGAGATATATTTTACATGGTTGTAAGTATAAATTTGTATTTTGTTTTTATATTTAAAATATCAGTTTAAAGGAAAGTATTATGTTTATTATCCCCAGCTTTTAAATATATTGACTTTTAATCCATATTTATCCTTTAAATATGCTCTCTTTTACTTACCATTAGCACATATTCATGATTATATAATTTTTAAGTTTTTAAAATTAAAATACCAATAATGTATTCCAATAGTGCAACACTAAAGAGAATATAGATAATCCCCAAACCATATTAAGAAAAGACTCAGATTCCTGTCATAGAAACATTTAGAAGTTGTGTTTCTATTACACAAAATAAAATAGGAAATTCCATTATTCTGCTTATAATATTTTACACAAGGGTACAAAGATCTTATTTTGACACCATTACATATACATTTAACAAATAAAATTTAGGGAGATGAAATTTTGTTCATCTAAATTTTAGAAAGAACTGAATTAAAGTAGTTGAAGTTGTGAACTGGTGGAATTATAGAGAGCTGACATTGTAAAGGATGATGAGTCACAAGAAACAGATGGATATTTTCATTTTGCTTTGAATTATTTTAATTACAAATTGTGATTTCCTGCAAGTAAAAACTTACCAAAAAATCAGACTTACAGAATAGAAATCCTAAATGAAACAACAGATAGGGAGATAAAGTTAATGAACATTATAGTGTCACATGCTCATTATTTTGTAATTGAAGTTGCTACTTAAACCTGGATCATAATTGTGAATATAGTTCTCCCAAGGAATATTTCCTAAACACAGCATCTACCTGTCTTTGGTAAACTGTATGAAGCTTGGGAGACAGAAAAGCTATGCATGGCTCTTCTTCATCTTTGTTTTCCCCTGTAACTCAGAGAAGCATCATCTGTCCTTTTTTTTCTGATGCTATGAAAGATGCTTTCTATGGTCCTCAAAATCTCCCCGATCCTTGTTTAAAATTGCCTATAGGACAACCTGAAAGTTCAAATCTCATGTTAGAGACCTTTCCGATCTGTGTCTGCCACTTTCTATGTCTTTGGACTTCTCACCCTCCATTCAGATGCCATACAACATTACTGTGTAGAGATTCAAACAATCCCATCTGAACTTCTGCATCTGTAGACATGAGTGCAAAAACCATGCTTTTCTTCTCACAAACATCACCCTCAGGCATAAACACATGCATTTTTGCAGACACGCATACAAGTGTGTTTCCTTTGACTGATTCTTTCAAAAGTCCACTCGACTCGACTCTACCTGGAAGCATTTCCTCACCACTACCTGCCTGTTTGTATTGGATTCCATTTGTTTTTGTTGCAGATCTATATGCCTCTATAAAAAAGATCATGCAGAATTTGCAGTTGTCGGTTCTGATTAAACCATAACAGTTGCAGTGCACAGAGTGCTTAGCACATAACACATTCCTTAACTATATAAGCTGAATGAAATAATGAGTTCTCTCTCAAGAAGAGGTCAATAATTATTCTAATTACTCACCTGGACTCAGAGGTACTGTATGATTCATTCCTGTTTTCATTTCTCATTTGTAGCAGATACTCTTTGGATATCTACTCTGAGCCAGACATTAGTCTGTGAACACATGGCAGACAAAGGTGGATATCTCCTCTTAACTGGGGAGCTTCCAGTACAGTGGAGATGTTTTATTCATAGTGCATTAACCAGTAGCAAAATCTCAGTAGCTGAAGAAAGCAAAGGTGTAAGTTCTGCTCATGTCAGAAGCCCATGTTACTCAGGACCATGGACAGCTGCTCTGCTCCCCAGATCCCCACCTTCATCCATGGTACCATCGTCATTGCCAGACCTGGACAAAATGTGACGAATTCTGAGTGGGCGATGTGTCATATCTGAAAGTGTTACATCTTGGTCGTACTGACAGTGGACAGAACTCAGTTTATGTGGTCCAAATCTGGGTACTACTGGCTTTGAAGGAATCATTTAGAGTGTTTGGGGAAAAAAGAGGAGAAACACAGACATTTTCGAGCCATGGCTCCCTCTGCTTTAACTAATTGGTTGATGTTAATCTATCTTACCTATAACAAAAAAAATGTATTTTAAATGTATAGGAGTTATATGATAGCAATCTCATATATAATGGGTGAAATTATTAGGCAAATTAGCTTGAAGAGACTTCTAGGGCAAACAGTTAAATAATATGGAAAATGAATGAAAGGTATTTAGAAACTGGTAAAGAATATTTGTCCCATAAACTATTATATAATAGTATACACTGTTCTAGAATGGGTTTTAGACGAACTAGAACTAGTTAATTCATTTTGTAAATTTTTTCTTTTGCTGTTATACCAAATATAGTTTGTTTTATTTTCATCCATATGTGCACTATTTTATCCTCAGTATGAAAGTTATTGCTTGAACAGATAGCTGGAAAGATGGTGATGTGTTTTTAAATTATTTTTATGCACATATCACCATTTTTATAGCTGCCACATAATTAGTGTAATTTAATGTTATATATGGATTGAGGACTTTAAAAGTAGTTGTTAAGTAACTAATATTTACTCTTAAAATAATTCATTAGCATGCTGGTATCCTATACTAGTGCTTCACTGACATAACGGGACTTGGTTTTGCTCAATGTTGGCTGCTATGTAGACCTGACAGGTATCAGATCTTAGAATTGTGAGATTGACCATCTAAGATATCTTGCAATCATAGATTTATCTAAAAATCCACTAGAAGACTCTCCACAACAAGGTTACAAATGTTGAAAAGGAATTTTATTGGGGGCATAGTTGGTGGCACCATTCCTCACCTTGAACCCAGTGGCAGGCACTCCAGCTGCATGCACAGAGCTGAACTTGCATCCCTTCACTTAGAAGGACAGGTTAGAAGGATAGGACGCAGTGTCTGCTACTGCCGGGAAAACCTAAAGGCATAGTTGGATTACCCTGTGGCCTCAACATCAGCAGTGCAGGAGAGATGGCTGCAGCATTTAATTGAATTTCCTGAGTTTGTGTGAACAAGCCTGAGATATTTGTAGGTCATTCTTGTAAGACAGTCTCTCTGGAATCATTAAGGTTTGCCAAGAGAATTGAAGGGTGAAGGGAGCCCTTCAGAGTGGCCCAAAAAATAGTACGTTACCTACATCTTAGGAAAGGGAGCTTACTGTTCCCAGTGGGGGCATCTCAGAAACTCATGAAGGTGCCCAGCACTGCCAGGCCCTGAGTGGACAAATCCATCCCCTGCAGTACCAGTTAAAAACAAAAAACAAAAAACAAAACAAACTATTCTACTCCCTAGTGTTTTCTTTGCTCACTCAAACTTTAATGCTGCAGGAACAGAAAGCATGGCTAGCAAAATGAGTAAAATTTAGGCTCAGTAAAAGTAAAGAAGTTTTATATCCCCCTTGTTTTAGCTTTCTGTGTTTTTATGGTTCCAGCTAAAAAAGGCAGAAGGTTAACTTTAAATCAGACCTTAACTTTATTATGATATGGTCTTGGGATTTGATATCTGGAGAAAGGTTTTGCAACTAAACATGACCATAGATTATGTGATGGCTTAAGAGTAACCTGGGATGTCCTGAGACTGCCCTTGTTTTCACCCAGGAACAGGGGAGGCACTTCCCCCAATAAATGCATTGAGTAGACCACACAGAGGTTGGAGGGGAGAGAGTATGAGTCCAGCTCACTCAACTGACGGGGTCCACTTTCAATGGCCATTTGTGTGATGTTGTGTAACTCGCTAACCCCCTCTTTCAGACACTTCACTGGCAAAAAATAAAATAAAATAATAATAATAAAAATAATACCTATCACAAGGCAGCAGCCAGCATTTAATTAAGGTTATGTAAAATAACCTGGTCCCTGGAATAAAAGCTTGCAGACATTAGTCCCCCCTCTTCGTTATCTATGACAATAACGGGTAAACTGCAACATGTGTGCTGCAAACATCAAATCTTAGTATGTAAAGTAAGTTTCCTGGGCTTGTCATTTCTAACATTAATATTGGAGGTAAGAAAGGCAGTTAGAAAGAAACCTTCTTGTGGAAATCACAGGATGCTTTTCCATTATATTATTCCTCCAGATTGTGTGTTTTCTTAAAAAGTATCATTAAAGTAACTTCTCCAAATGTGCTTGATTTATCTGAAAATAAAGTTACACAAAAATACTAATTATATTCAGGGAATGTGAGGGGGAATCTTTTAGAACTTTCCAGGAAATAGAGGCAAGACATCTAGTTAGCTATGTGAGTAAAATTAAACTGTTTAGTTCTAAATTACACAGAATCTGTCCACATAGTTCCACATTAACAGGCTAGGTGTTGAAGAACCCTTGTTTGTTTTGTGTGAAGTAGATTGAAACTCTTTTTTATTCTCTCAAGTGACTGAGCCTTAGTGTACAATCATTCTCTGAATCAAACTAAGCCCTTTGTCTTTACTTGGAGTGGACGTCAGCCTCCTTCAGCTGCCTCTATGGAATTGTTTTTGACCCCTTTATCTTTACTTGGAGTGGACGTCAGCCTCCTTCAGCTGCCTCTATGGAATTGTTTTTGACCCCTATCAAAGAACAAAACTGATCCATTTGCATCAACTCCTTGGCCACAGTGGAATGAAGTGGCCTCCAATGTGATTAGCACGTGTCTCCTAACAACAAACAGCAACAGCAACTAAAAGATCAACTTTTGGTTTTCTGGGAAACATTCCCAGCCAAACAGGTGACGGGAAAGAAAACTAATATTTATCAAGTATCAGACGCCAGGGATTCTACCGGGTGAGCTACGTACATTCTCTTGTTTGATTTCCACAGGGATCCTACAAAATTGGTATGACTGCGATCCCATTTCATAGAGGATAAACCTGTCTTCAAGGTCAAGCAGTGTTCTCACACCTCATAAATGAGGCTGTCAGGTCCTGGTCTCAGGTGTGCTCATGATCATGCCCACGTTCTTAATGATGAGACCATACTATCTCAGAAGAGTGTCTTCCTTCCTGTGCCACAAATGTCTTATTAAAATGAAGAGGCACAATTGGTAACTCATATTGCAACCAACTAAACAGAGTCGCCACGATTATTCTCTGTCTCACGTTAACTGAAGCCCTTGGTGTGAAGGACTATAGTTTTGAACTAACATACAAGGAAAAATGATGTTCTGTAAAAATAACAGAATGTTTCAGTGATAAGAACAACGGCCCCTGAGGACAGATAGCACTAACTAAGTAAGAGCAAGTGAGACGTGGAGAGCGTGGTGGAGAGAGGCACGGAGCTTGGCAAGGAGGAATGACAGAGTTTGAAGTCGGGAGAAAAAAGAAAACTCGAGCTCCTCTTGACTTCTGTTTATGGTACCAGAAAGAACTTTAAAACAATGTGTGCACTTTATTAATATGAACAGGCGTGTAAAAAATAATTCGTATTTGTCCAGCTGTATTTTGGACTTACAGATGTAACTACAAATTCCACTAAGCCAAGGCAGAGATAGCTTTTTACAAACCTGCTTGCTGTCAGAGGTAAAGGTGACTCACTGCATACGTGTAATTATAGCGTTGAGGATATAACATAGCCAGTTAAAAGGTTTGTGCAGGTGGTATTTAAAATACTTCAGTGGCATTACTTTCCAGGCCGGAAGACAGCACAAGTAGATTTTGTTCCTGATTAAAATAGCCAAGGACACATGATCTTATGTGAAATTAGAGGGACACCCTGAGAAGAAGCAGAGGCTGCAGGTCTCAGCCAAGCTATTTTGACCTCCGGAGTTCCTAACAGGACGAGAAGCCGATGGCCCTGACTGTTTTACTAGGTCTGGAAAGCTTGATTCTTCCTACACCACTGCCATTCAAGAAAAGCAAAGACCAACCACCTGTGCTATTCAATTTAGGGCAATGCTCATGAAATCAAATTTCCCAGCTGCCTGGTCCAAAATCAGCATTAGCAAAACCTGTCCTCATCCACGGAGAGAAAGCCCCGATACCCTAAAACAAGAGAGCGGTCTTCCCCCTCTTTATATTTGGGAAAGCCCACTTTTTTTCTATATTATTTCATAATTCTGAACTAATACCCTTGTCTAGGTGGTTCTTAGGATAAATGTGGTTCAAGATTCATGGCCACAAATTAATTTCCCTCTAGAAGAGAAAGGCTGCAGTTTCAGATGGGAATTCTAAATGAAATCTAAAGTAAAGGACTGCCCATGGCTTCGGAGAGTAATTTGATTATTTAAATCAGAATGAAATGGCATTTAATGCTGCAGTCTTCCGGCTGTATAATGAAACTGGATTGTATACAAGCAGTTTGAATTTTAACACAGACACTCCTTGACATACAAAAACATAAAATTCATGGAGTAAAACTTGTGCACAACCGAAATATCTGTAAGCAAAAAGGACTTTTCTCATAAGCATTCATAATAAGAGCAAATATTTCCTACACACTCGGCATCATTCTGACTACTGTGTTATGCTCACAACAGCTCTGTGGTGTGGACACCATTATTATCCCCATGTTACAAATGAGGGACCTGAGGCATGGTGAGGCGAGGTGACTTTGCCCAAGGTCTTTCAGGAAACTGGGAGATAGAAAAGTGTTTTTTAAACTAGCTGTTTTTTTTTTTTTTTAATATGGCCACATATATTGATGTCTGTAAAATACATATGGCTTGCGGGAAGAGCCAGAGAAGTGGTTAGGAGAAGGGTATCATCTGAAACATGGAGTTACCCTCCTGGAGCAGCGGAAATCCAAATTTTAGTCTTTTGTATCTGCCAAGAGTGTTTTGGGGATCCCCCAGGAGACCTGAGTCCACCCTTGGAGAACAGTTGCTGTAAGTTTTACCATCTTTGCCTGAGGAGAATGTAAATATTTTGCTTAGGCTGCCCAATAAACGTGGGGCTGCCATATGTAAGTGTGTTGCACAAGAACCTATACCATATGGGAAGGCACGATGCACAAAAGCAACATGTGGAAAGAGAAAGCCACATGGTGATGGGGAGGGAACACGGAGTGGAGGTCCCCTCCCGCAGTGTTCGTCTCTCCTTAAGGATAAACTTACTCTTTTGAGGGGGGATGGGTGGATGGAGTTTTGTCCCCCAGGCTGGAGTGCAGTGGCAGGATCTCAGCTCACTGCACCCTCCACCTCCTGGGTTCAAGCAATTCTCCTGTCTCAGCCTCCCAGGTAGCTGGGATTATGGGCACGCGCCACCATGCCCACCTAATTTTTGTATTTTTAGTAGAGATGGGGTTTTACCATGTTGGCCAGCCTGGTCTCGAACTCCTGACCTCAAGTGATCCACCCTCCTCGGCCTCCCAAAGTGCTAGGATTACAAATGTGAACCACCACACCTGACCAACCTTATTCTTAACAATGGTGTGTCCCAATTTGCAAGCATTCCAGGATGAAAATGTATGGAAAGACCTGGAGGTCAGCACATCAAATTGTTAGCCATGTTTCTGGGGCAGAGTAGGATTTTATAGGTGGATAAAAGTGGGTGTTTTCTTCTCATTCTTGTTTTGGTTCATGTCCAGAATTTTAATGTGATAAAACATTCATGCATTCCTTAAACAATTACAAAGAGTAAAAAGTGTGTGCTTCTCCAAAACCTAAGTGAATGTGGAAAAACTGAGGTGTGTCTGCTGGGTTTTGTCCCTCCCTAGCCACGTATCCTGGGAAAGTTTCCTGTCCCCAAGGGCCGGGGTTTCCTCATTTACATGTTGAAGACTTTTAACTATATGGCATATATAACTTTAGTTCTACAAAATAATTGTCTTTAGTTCCATAGAGTGATTGGACACAAACAAGCAAAATATGTTTTTACAAAGTGGGAGGAAAAATGCAAGAGATAATTTGCATTTGGAAATCCTGTACCCAAATGAAAAGAATATATTCTTTTTTTTTTTTTTTTTTTTTTTTTTTTTTTTTTTTTTTTGAGACAGAGTCTCGCGCTGTGTCGCCCAGGCTGGAGTGCAGTGGCGCGATCTCGGCTCACTGCAAGCTCCGCCTCCCGGGTTCACGCCATTCTCCTGCCTCAGCCTCCGAGTAGCTGGGACTACAGGCGCCCGCCACCACGCCCGGCTAGTTTTTTTTTTGTATTTTTAGTAGAGACGGGGTTTCACCATGTTAGCCAGGATGGTCTCGATCTCCTGACCTCGTGATCCACCCGCCTCGGCCTCCCAAAGTGCTGGGATTACAGGCTTGAGCCACCGCGCCCGGCCGAAAAGAATATATTCTTTTAATTAATTCACTTTATGGTACACCTACCCTTTTCAGATGGCAAAGGTGTTTGCATTTGTCCAGGACAGCAATGAAGGAGAACTCAAGCTGCAAAAAAACAACAAAATCAAATGTCACAGATGGAGAATGCGCATTAAAATTCTTCATCTAAACTGTTTCCAAAAGGATAGTGGATAGTTTAAATTTAGAAAAATCATATTCATACATAATTTTTAGATGTAAAAAAGACTCTCAATGTACCTGCACAAAACCAACAATTTAGTATTTTTATCTATGATTAGTGGTAGCAATTTTAAAAGCCTGCTAAAAAAACGGGATATTTCCCTTAAAAACATTCTGTTTCTAACTATCAGGCATTTTTTAAATGAAAATATAATCAACTGGATACAATGCAGGCAGAATGACAACTTTGCAGTAGAAATAGTAAGAAGATATGAGACTGAAAACCACAAGGTCGGATTTGAAATTAAAATGTTTATACAGCAATGAACTGTGGTAAGTTCAACCATTAATGTAAAACATAATTATGATATTTAAAAAATGAATGTCAGATTCTGAGTGATGCTTTGTTGAATCTGATACATACCTGACTCCACTATGAAGTGTAATTACGACACAAAGCTCTCAAAATATTACCATTTAAACATATTATGGCTACAAGTAATTAAAAGTGTTCCGATTATAAATGAGTTGTTAGGATGCTGTCACAACCAACTCAATTCCTAAGTGGTATTCAAATAAATAAAACTCAAAAGATGAATGCATACGATATACTAACTTATCTTTCTTCCTGACTGTAATCTTCTAAGATCAACTCATTTAATGTAATTGTATGGTGCTGCATAGAAAAACACATTACACGTTAGTTTCTTTACAAATGCAAAACTTAAAGGAGGGAGATAACGATGTCATACTAAATTAAATAAGCAAAAATGGCAACATTCCGTCCTCTGGCAATAGGACCTTGCTTGGAGAAGAGGACATCCTTTGGATATTAATGTGCCAATGAGTCCAAGAAAATGAGGAAGAGAGTCCTCTTGTCCAGTGGCCAGAAGATCTGTTATGATCTTGACCCTTGGACATGCTCCAGTGTTCCTGAGCTTCATTAGTTCTCTCTGTAGACAAGTCCACAAAGATTATATTCACCTTTGTATGCAGTTTTAAGATTTTATGTTTGTGTTTCTGTATATGTTTTCACTTCACAAAAAAATCACTATTGATCAAAATGGGACTTCGAAAGTTAGCTATTTTGAAATTGTATTTGAGCAATATTTTGTAACTTTAAAAAGTTTACACAATTAAAATACTCTTGGATTAATAAAAGAATGTTTTCCCTTGGATGCTACAACGTGCTACAACCCGGGGAAAGTATTTATAACAAAGGCTAATCACATCTCAAGAGAACATGAAATCACCTTGCTATAGTTGAATGCATTTGCAATCGGTAAACCTGGTCAAGCCCTAAGTGGCACATTTACCAGCATCTGTGTCATCAAAACGTCACTTAACCTTTATAAGCCTTTGCCTTGTCATTTGCAAAACAATCTTTTATGCACGTTAGATGTGTTTATGAGGCAGCTCTAGAAAATTAGTGTTTTACAATGTAATAAGATTAAGTTTTAATACAATTATCACTTTATTTGTTCCTTTACGTATTTTGAAAACAATTAGAGACATTTCATTCATTCTATTCAATGTTAATACATAAAATTACATGTATGTATATATTTTCATATATGGATGTTACTATATGGAATTATATGTCAAGTAAGAAAGCCCAACATAGGAGTTATAAGCTTTAACTTTTAGCTCTACATACTTTTTAGATTCAAAAACAGAAACAAGAACAGTCGCATTCGTCACAACATTTTAAAGGACCTCTAATGTGAGCTTCAATGCATAAGATATTTCAGTAAAACTGCAGAAATGTGAAACCCAAAGTTGTAGTGTGCCAGTCTCAAATTGTTTCCTTCTGAAATGTTAATTTCATAGCTTTAGACATGATAATTTAAAGCTGTTTTTTGTTGAAAAAAACCACGGGCTTATGCAAAGACCCTATGCAGTCATCTTATTCTGTGGGCCTGGGACCACCTGTTCTCCAATTACTGTCAGGTTTTCAAATCTCTCCCTTCTGTTTTCCCATAATGCTGTTGAGAGGTTGTTTTAACTCCCTGAGGTCATACTTAAGGTAGCAAAGTATTTTCCACACTTACATTTCCAGGTCCATTTTATTTACATTTGACCTGAAAACCATCAGTGGGTCAGGTGCTCCCGAGGGCCTAGTGCCACCTAGGGGCCAGCAGAGGCCTCGCACCATCCTGGGGCACCCTCTGCCTGGGAAGGTGAAGCCAGAGGGATGAAGGGACAGAATTTTAAAACTCATTTAATTTTAATAAATTTAAAAATCAGTACTTTATTCTATTATTGTGAAACTTTGAAGGGTGTTTGGAAAAAATGCAAATGTTTATATCTACTTTTTGAATTGCAACTTTTATGACAACTAATTACCAAAAAAGTATTTCCAATGCTGTATGTTTACAGGAAATACAAGAAATGAAGATAAAAGTCACATAATTAATATAGTTTTGAAAATTTTAAAATTATACGTTCAAATAATATTCTATATATAGTAACATGTTTTTTAAAATGTGGGTACTAGGAACGTACAATTATATTTATGGCTTACACTGTATTGCTATAGAACTGTGCTCATCTAGACAAGTTTAGCATTTTGTGAACTGTTTCATAAAAGCCTTAAAATTTATTTACAAAGTTATTATCAACATAGGTTTACCTTCCCACAGTACCCATTTTTTCCCAGCATAGCTGCAGTCTCAAGTTCTAACGGTGCTGCTATGCAGATGTAGCCACTGTAAAAACTTGCATATTTTAATTTTTCTAGTGAAATGTGGATGACATATGGAAACACTGATGTAGAAGAAATCCAAGTGCTCAGATTGGTATCTGCTCACACATTTCTGTACTAACATTTAATTATCAGATTCTGGACTACTGAGGAAAACGTTATGCCATGTCTATTCAGTTAGTATTTATTAGAAATTATTTTTTCAGAACATGGTAACATATCCTCTCTTTAAAAGCTTATTGCACACTAAATTATAAAAATGTGATAATGTCAAATACTGCAATATACAAAGCTAACTATATGTCTAAAGAGAGAAAGTAACCTTTGATTGGCCTATGCTTGCTTAAAAAATAGCCCATGCTAAAACCTTCTTTTAGGTATACTTCTAAATAATACAGAATATTTAAATTTTAAGTTTTTGGTATAATAAAGAGAGCATGCAAAACAAAGTTATTTATTTTCAATGCGTTAGTTAACGCTCAGTGTTCTAGCTATGAGCTCGTTGTATTCTAGGTTGGGAAGGAAGCAGCAGATGGGCCCCTGTGTTTCGGTTGGAAACAGCAGTATCCTTTGATGTTCTTGCCCCTATGTACTTTTCTCATGATTTGTGTCTTTGCTTAATAAAAAATGTATTGGACTCAAGCTTTTGACGCAGTTGGCATCTGTTTTAGATTCATTTTTACTGACAGTGAGCTGCTGCTGGCAAGTGCTCAGTCTTTTTATCATCAAATATACACAGTCCAGCACTCCTGGCCTCCTCCTCTAAAAAACTAGAGTTTTATTATTTTTCTTCATTAGAAATGCTGCATTGAAATCTGCTGTGAATGACAAGTAGAAGAAAATGCATATTCAAAGTTGGCTAATTATAAGTTGAACAGGGTTAAGATACTCAAATGACTTACCACATCCAAAGTTGTGCATTTATCCTTTCATTGAGTCTATTTGTTGAGGGCAATAGAACTGTCTGTGTAGAACAAGTGTATTAGAGGATACATTGCTAAAGTTGTGCTTACTACACCATATTGACAGTGAGGAATAAGATCAGCATTCCTGCTCATGAAAAAAAAATGCTATTAAATGGATCACTGAACCTTGCAATCTTATCCAAGGACAATACTGCCAAGAATTCACATTTAATGGTGATTAAGAACCCAGGAAGAAATTTGACATTCTGTTTAGATGTCTGTTTACCACCTGTGTCTGTCTAGCCCTGTGTGTGACTGTGTGTTTCTTGATGACTTGTTTGAAGCAACTGGCTTTTTACACAAAATATAAGGAAATGTTTCAAAGTGTGGCTTGCACACTTATGCCGAGGGTTTAACTGTGTGTGTGTGTCAGTGCGTATGCTGTGTTTACAGAGACAGAGGAAGCTTGGCATGGGCAATAATTTCCTTTTCATATCTAAACTGAGATGCTCAGAAGTTTGCTAATACGGTTGCTGTTTTTTTTTAAAAATACTGTGAAAATGTTCAAACATAAAAATAGCAGAGTGATGTTTATGGAAAGGAATGTGGCCATAGGTCAACTTTAACAACTGTCAGTAAATAGTTATAATACAGCAATCTTATTTCATATATGGACATAATTTTAATACAGGCAAGGACAAGTATTTTTAAATGAGGGTTGTTATTTTCAGAGAAGTCATCCTAGCAGTCTCCCTTTATTACATATATGCTGCAATTGAGAATGTAACTTAAAGTCTTTTTTTCTATAAATACTCTAAGAGCCAATTTATAAACACAAATGAAAATATTTCACATAATCATCACACTTTGCTCCTTTGTTCAGATCTTATAACAAGTCAAACAGAGATGATACTGGCAGCCAGTTACAAGCTGGTTTTGTTAGCCATTTAAGTGGCTATAGACTGTTTGGTACGTTAATAAAAAGCTATGCTTTATGTTGAATTCATAGCTAAAATTTGAGTTTTCATTCATGAATTTATTTAATCATTTTCTAAGAATAGGCATATATTGTCTAACATTTTGGTACATATTTAGTATTTTAGTACCTTACTTTAATGGTAAAACCCACAATTACTTTTGTGTCAACCTAATATTAAAATGCTGCTTTCATGTTAAAAAAAATTATATTTTAAATAGCTATAGTAGCATCAGATGTAATTCTGTCATGTAGATCAATATGTATTCATATTCTGTATAGCTAATAATTTTGTAGTTTCAGTTTCCTTATAAATTTTAAGTCACATATTAGCCATTTTATAGATTACCAGGACTACCACTGTCTTTTTAACCTCCTTGAACTTTACACTTCATCCATTGAAAATGAAACTGAATTTTAATCACTATACTTCACTGAACACTTACCAAGTTTGGGTCTAATGAGCACTGGAATTATATATAAATTGTGAATGTAGTCTGAAATTCAAGAATAGATTATTCTCTTTTGGGGAAGTTATATGAGCATGAGGAGAAACAGAACCATAAAGGATTTTATAAATGTAGGATTTTAATTCCTGTATTTAAAGTTAGGGAATGGGTAAGGTCTAATTATGTTAACACTTTAAGGAGTTTTTTAAATTGTGTCACTTGTGTTTAAATCAATACGTGATACAAACAAGCTGTTTCTGCAGATCCTTGCAAGGAAGGGGAATGTGAGGCACCCGATAGTGAACTTCCTGTTTTCATGGGTGCTGACATGCAGCTCTATCCATGTCTGTAATTTCAAGAAAATCTCGGCCGGGCGGTGGCTCACGCCTGTAATCCCAGCACTTTGGGAGGCCGAGAGGGGCGGATCACGAGGTCAGGACATCGAGACCATCCTGGCTAACACGATGAAACCCCGTCTCTACTAAAAATACAAATAACTAGCCAGGCGTAATGGCGGCGCCTGTGGTCCCAGCTACTCGGGAGGCTGAGGCAGGAGAATGGCCGGAACCCGGGAGGCGGAGCTTGCAGGGAGCCAAGATGGCGCCACTCACTCCAGCCTGGGCGACACAGCGAGACTCCGTCTCCAAAAAAAAGAAAAAACTCTCTAGATATGAAAGAAAAACATGGCACCAGGAAACAGTGAGAATACGCTTTTTAAAGACAGTACATTTAAGTATGTGATGAGGAGGCTGACTGAAAGCTGATGGACAAGCATTACTTGATAGGGAAATGGCTGGGTCAAGCCATGCACCTTCAGATTCAGAGATGAGGAACGAAAGAGGAGCGAAAGTGCAGAAATCCAAGGGAAGTAGGTCCCGTTACCTTCAGTGGATTTTTAAGCTTATTCAGAATACAACCCAATTTTGTGAGATATTCTTAAAGATTAACAGCATTATGCTTATGTATGTGTGTGTGTGTGTGTATATATATGTTATCTGTAGATGACATATAAATATGTACATATAGTGTTTAAACTATGGCTCTATGTAGTGAGTGTTTATAAAGGAAATATTTTTAAATGGCACAAAAGTTACATGCAAATAAAACACACAATGTTATAAAATGGATAGTCGAATGGCATCTTGGTAATTTTTTTTTACTTTCTCTAAATTTAAACTTATCTAGAGTTTATCTTTTTTAAAATATCTAGTTTGTTTTCATTTGTCAGTATATGAAAATATACACAGGCTACTTTGAAATGAATTCCGGTAATCTCTTACATATTTTTAACTATATAAATATTTTAAGCTTATTTTTTGATTAAGGAAATTGCACATTTATTATATTTCTGAAAAGAGATTTACTTCCAGGGAAAACCACTGTTCTATTTTCCCCCCCCCTAAGATTTTCTTTCTACATAGAAACATCAAAACAAATACACATTTCTGTTTATTTATTAAAATTGGGATCACGCTGGAACTAAAGACTTTGTCTTTCCTGAATCAAGGACCAGAAGGAAAATAAAAGACTTTGAATCACTATTTTTACTTAAAATTATATCAATAACATTTTTAAAATTAAATTTATTTTTATTATATTTTAAATTCTGGGGTACATGTGCACAACATGCAGGTTTGTTACATAGGTGTACATGTGCCATAGTGGTTTGCTGCACCCATCAACCCGTCATCTACATTAGGTATTTCTCCTAATGCTGTCCCTCTGCTAGTCTCTTAACCCCTGAAAGTCCCTGGTGTGTGATGTTCCCCTACCTGTGGCCATGTGTTCTCATCGTTCAGCTCCCACCTATGAGTGAGAACATGTGGTGTTTGGTTTTCTGTTCCTATGTCAGTTTGCTGACAATGATGGTTTCTAGCTTCATCCATGTCCCTGCAAAGTATATGAACTCATCCTTTTTTATGGCTGCATAGTATTCCATAGTGTATATATGCCACATTTTTCTTAAATCCAGTCTATCATTGGTGGTCATTTGGGTTACTTCCAGGTCTTTGCTATTGTGAACAGTGCCACACTAAACATACATGTATATGTGTCTTTATAGTATAATGATTTATAACCCTTTGGGTATATACCCAGTGTTGGGATTGCTGGGTCAAATAGTATTTCTAGTTCTAGATCCTTGAGGAATCGCCACACTGTCTTCCACAATGGTTGAACTAGTTTACAGTCCCACCAACAGTGTAAACGCCTTCCTATTTCTCCACATCCTCTCCAGAATCTGTTGTTTCCTGACTTTTTAACTTTTCTTGGTTTCCTTTTTATACAAATTATCATTTAAACAATCCTCTGTTTTTGTGCAAGTTATTGTTTATCCAATTATAATTCATGCCTTGTGGAATAACATATAAAATAAAACAATATCACTTTGATTAGTATAGATCATTAGTCATGTCAAAGGTTATAGCATTTTAGAGTTTTTGTTCTGTGACTAAAAGTGTTTTCCACAGGTGTGTGTAAAGTTACACTCATACCCATTGTGAATAGAATCACACTGAGTATTATCATTAAAACTAGCTTTGTAAAATGTATACAATTTTTGCATTATTTGCATTTTTAGGAAGATTGGCACATGAATTTTTGCATGCCGAGGTTAAAAATTACAATATTACCTTTTATCTACACCAATTTTAAGAATACTCAGAAGTTTTGGAAGGTCACCAATGTGTAACAGTTACAAAACTAGCAAAGTTGTTTGTTTTCTTATCACTCCCTCTACAGTAAGACCTGTCGGTGATTGACACATAAAATTTTAAATAAAGGACATTGTATCATGCACACAAATCAATGTATTTATTCTCCTTTGTCCTTTCCTTTAAAACATTAAAGATGATTCCTTTAATCTTGGCACTGAGTTTCTTCCAACAAATACACAACATATAAGCTTACACCTTCTGAGCATGCTGCTTCTGTTCTTAATAAAATATAAAAGAGAAGTCGTGTTGCTTTAATTTCTGCCATATTTATTTGTAAACAACATCGATAAAAACAAACTAGACAACAATGTACCTTAAAAACCAGAAAGGAAAAACCCAAGAAAATGTAACTGTGCCTTAAAACCTACTCTTTTATTGAAGATCATTGGTTATCTTTATAAGGTCAAGGGCTTTTATTTGTCCCATATCACTAATCTCATTGTTTGAGGAATTACTTGGAGCATGTAGTTTAAGAGAAACCACTGGAAAAATCTATTAAGTGACTATTTATACCTGGCATTCTATACCACACACTCTGTTCAGCTACAAGCGTGTTTGTTGATGGTTATCAGGAAAATATGTATGTGGCCAACACACAACAGTTCTTTTTGGAATATCTGTGAGCAAATCTTTTGGGTACTTGAGTCTGGGAAAAATAAAAGCAGTACAATCGTTTTCAAAGAAAAGCAGTCATAAATTTTGTTGAGGGTGGTAATATTTTTCTAAGTGATAAAAATTTCTAATAATCCCCTATCTCCTGATGACAAGGCAGTTTAGAAACACGAGCAATGTTATTTATTATGTTGACTTTGCACTTGATGCACCTCTAAGAAACCTTGAATTTTATTTTAGGTAAATTTAATGGAGGGAGACATACAGATTTTTGTTCCGTATTTAATAGAAATTTCATAGATTAATATATTAATAAATTAAATAGATTTAAAGAACAGAAGGCCTTCCCTATAAACACAGACTTCTTAGTATAATTTTTGAACTAAACAGACAAATATTCAAGGAATAGTTATTTGCTTGGATGTTTCCATTAATGCCATTACAACTGTGCTCAGGATTAATCAATAATGCATTTGCAACTCTTGGGCACTAGAGAAATTTTGAGCAAATTGATAATGTTTAAAATCTTAACTTTGTGCTCATAGTTTAGGAAACTGAGATGTAAAAAAGTCATATCTCTTTCCTCCCCACGTATGCCAGTTGGGTGATAGCTGATGTTATAAGTCTAACAGTAGCAGCCAGAAGAAGTACAGAGTTAAAACAGTGCTGATTGCTTCAGAGGCCTGGACTGCAAATTATTTTCTTCTTTGGTTCTGTTTTGACATCGAATTTAACTTTTCAAAAAATACATTAGTGGGTATTAGTGTTCTAAGATAATGGTGGAGGAGGGGCTATTTAATATGTTCCATATAATAAATGAATTATGTATTACAATAAAGTTGCAGTTTCATCTACTCTAATTATTTTAAGTGACATAGAGTATCCTGAAAAAATGCATACAGTTGTCACTGAGAGCAAAACAAATGTCATTCTAAATACCTCCGGGACAGTTGAAGAGCCTCCATATAAAAGCAATCGGATGATAATGGTGATAGTCAACACTTACTGAACACCTAACACGGTGTTAAGCACAGCAAGTGTATTTTACCACTTCACCTTCACAATCATCTGAAGAAATGACCAGTACAGGTTTCATCAGACACATAAGCAAACAGAAACTTAAAGGCTAACCCATCTTGCCAAGGTGTCAGTATTTTGACCCAGATGGTCTAGCTACAAATCCCACCTTTTGACTGAATATTCATATGCCATATCCGGATCATAAACTATTTCCTACAGTTTACTATTCTCTATTTGACTTTCCAGATAAAATACAGAAAACCTCATTTAATTTGAATTTCAAATAAACAAATGATAAATATTTATGTTAAAAATGTATTCATTGCTTAACTGAAAATTGAAGTTAACAGAATGTCCTCTATTCTTATTTGCTACTTAACTCTCAAAATAAGCTTATTAGACAATTATTATAATTTGCTTCTGAAACCTAGGAGTTGAAGATGAAAATTTATAATTGACCTGATGCAGTGGCACCGGTTATCTGATGTGAAACCCATCCATTTCTCTAATTACCTGTAAATATAAATGGAATAGTGCTTTCATGACTTTTGACATACAAGTGGAAAAATTATATACATATACTCACATTCATTTGTGAACTAATACAAATACCCTCATTGCCTTTTGATAAGTTATATTTGTATGTAAGAAAGACTGTCGTTCAAGTCTCTGTTCTTCCTACCAATGAGTTTTCCAAATCTCTTTTAAAAGATAAGAGTAAATGCTAATTTTTCCCCTATCATTTTGCTCTTTGGTTTTCATTTGTTTATATTTTTTACACTTCCTTCTCAAAAATCAAATGATGGCAACATGATGGTCACCAGTTTTTTAAATGATAATATTTAGAAATGTCAGGTACACTATACAGTCGCTGTTTTAAGCATGTGGTTTTCCTTGCTTTGTAACTAAAAATATTGTGAACTAATTTCCTTTCTTATAAGACACTTCTTGTTTGATTTCTGTGAGAAGCTAAAGCTACAACTTAACAAATTTTATCTGTCAATTTATCTGTGTGTCGAGACTTATTCATCAAGACTGATACAAACAAAGGTATATAGTGGTGAGTTAGAGTAAAGGTCATCTCATACTGATCTCCTTTACTGAGAGTTCATTCAAGAATTACAGAATGAAAATGTACAGTCATCCAAATATGTTTTACATTAATCTACAGTCGGTTTGGAGTGTTAGAAAGAATGCAATCATTTCTGACCTAATTCAAAAACAGGCACGTAAAAACCCTGCCTTCAAAAAAGGTATACTGTAAGTAAATAATTGATATTACAAGTTTGAAGCAAATTACTTGTTATGCATGTGGTTTCTATGTATTTTTTGAAATATTATCCCATATTATTATCTGTGCCTATATACACATAGAAGCCTGGCTTTAGATAGTTTTTCCTGTGTAATATGATATATATGAGTCCTCATTGTCCATAGGTCCTTGGAAACTGAGACTTCAAGCAAAAGAGTGTACAGCAGTTAGTGGAATAACATGCTTTTGTTCACTGTAGTTTTGTTATGACATTGACAAGGAAAATGATGGTTTTTGTATATAATTTTTCTTAAAGTCACAGATTCAAAGAACTTATTAAGGGCATAAAGTACTACAGTACTAAACCATAAAGTACTATACCTATTAAGGGCATAAAGTAAAACTAGCTGCACTACTGTACTGAGATTAATCTAGCAAGACTCCATGTGTCCAGCCACACACACACCCCTGACAGGTGTGGGTGTATAGTTGACCCTTGAACAATGCAGGTTTGAACTGCACAGGCCTACTTACCTGCACATTTTTTTCAACCAAACATGGATGGAAAATAGAGTATTCACGGGGATGTGAAATCCATCTATATAGGGAGGGCTGACTTTTCCCATATGCAAGATTGGTAGGGCGGGTATTTTGGTATGTATGGGGGTCCTGGAACCAGTGCCCTGTGGACACCGAGAGAGAACTGTATGCCTGGTGGAACGCACTGTGCCTTTCAAATAGCACTGCCATGACCAAGTAATCGCACGTAAGCTTGCAGCTGGAGGAGTAATTCATAATATGGAAGCTGCATTCATTTTTGTTTTATATCTATAAGTATATTGATGATATACAGGCCTGGGATTTAGTAGTGAGATATCATTAATATGCATACAATGATGTAAACCTTAAAATGGAGGTATTTTACCATTTCTTTTCTTTCTCCTTCTTTAAAGCTCGCAGAAGAGCTAATTCTTAGGCACCTGAGATTGTCTTTGCCTTTTTTTTTTCTCTTTTAAAATGTAATTGTAATGGTAGGATTTTGTTGCTGGTGTTCATTTAAGATCTCCTGATTTTGATGCAGTTTTTTTCTCTTTGAAAAACGTATTGCACTGCAGTGAATTTTTCTTCAGTTAATGATGAGAGTCTTCTACAACATTTCAAATAGGGCATCAGGCAAAGCTAAGTATTTTTTAAACTTTTATTTATTTTGACATTTTCCAAGCATTGCCAGTGTTTGTTAGTAATGAACGATTTCACCGACTTCTGTGAGTTGATGGTTGCCTCCTGTTAGGGCACCAACCCCTGCAGCTTCATGGTCCTCAGTGCCCACTAGGGCACTGACTCATGTATAATACATTGCATGTATATATATATATGTGTGTATGTGTGTATATATATGTATGTGTGTATATATATAATGTATGTGTGTGTATATATAATGTATGTGTATATTTATATGTGTGTGTATATATGTGTATATATTTTACATCTATCCAAGATGAAAACGTATGTAATATAAATGATATTTGTAGTGACAATAATACAGAGTCAGCTCCAGGCAGACTGAGGAAATGATGAAAGGAGTGGCCTTTTAATGCTTCAACATCCTGAACTTTCCGCACCAGCTCTTCTTCTAGGAAATCTTTCTTTAACTCTCTTCCCACTAGGACCTGCTCTCCTAACAGTTTAAAATCCAATCTCAGTGAAGAGTGAACGCGGTGACAGTTTAAAGTGCTCTCTCTCTCTCTCTCGGGGAGTCTCACTTTTCACAGCAATCAGCACCTTGAGTTGTGTGCTGAAGGAATGAGGTCCTCCGAGTGGGGTTTCAAGCATCAGTGAGTAAGTGGGGAAGTCACGGAGTGTAGTGGCCGAGAGGGAACTTTTGAGGTGAAAGGAAGCCACAGCCACCTGGGGGTCCCCTGCAGGTGAGGAGTAGCACTGTCCTCAAATACAGTTTTTCCATTTTCAAATTACAAATGAAAATAAGGATCAGATGCTTTTAATAGAAGAAAGCAGCTAAATTGGCAGACATGCCATCTGCAGTTGAGGGGCACGTTTAATTCTATCAGAGTCAAAATCAGGTTGAACAGGAAGTCAGGCTGTAAAATGTGTAGTCATCGAAAATAATGAGATTCAAGCTGTACTCCTCACAGCTGGATATGAGAACAGAGGAGACTCAGAAAAGCCTGGAGAGATGCCACATGGGGAGGAGAAAAGCTCTGCAGCTTCCCTGAGATCGATGAAAATAGATGGTTTCAGAAGGTTGAAGAGTCAAGGCTAGTGTGGCCAGGGGAGATGATGGATGGAGACGAAGGAGAACAGGAGATGAAGCGGAAACCAAGTCTGAATCGTGGTTTGGTAATAAAGCATAAAACCAATATAAAGACTGGGAAGAAGGTAACTGTAGTGATTTAAATAAAAATGAGAACTATTTGTAAGAGACATGGGAAAGAAATGTCTGGTGTGGCTTGCGGCATAGCAAACATGCTGCTATGTCAACACATTTCTAACTGCCTGCCTCCTTCAAGTCTCTTCTCCACATTCCAGCTTCCTATCACAGCCAAAGACTCAGAAAGAGATTGCTGAAATATTGATCTGATCGTGTTTCTTTCCTCAGAAACTTTTCAATAGTTCATCGTAATAATAAAACAGCATCCAAATACACTGCAGAATTCAAGCTCATCTATCATACGGCCCCAAACTCAGGTCAGCATTCCCTTGCCTCGCCCTTCTTCCATTCAAAGTATTCGCTGCACCCCAGAGAGGTCATGATTTCCCCAACTCTTGGCTTGAATGCCCTTCTCCCTCTGTCTGTAATGGAATTCTGTAATATAAACTCCAGTAATGGTGCAGTAATTTTGAGACACTTTGTAGGGGAAGGATAGATTGGCAATACTTGCAATTCTGAGACTTGATTGGATATCACCTATATATAATTTTCGTACTTTTTTATGAAGATGTAATTTTGCAGTGTTTTTAGTAGAACGTAAATATTAAGAATTCAACAGATGCTGATGAATTGATAAACTCAAAAGAAACAAACATTTTATTTTGGATCAGGCAATCTGTATTGACAAGGAGTCGTATGATAAAGTCACATGTGATATTTAGAATATATGTATGAAAAAACTGAGGTAAACTGTATGCAAAGGATACTTTCAAAAGATTGGAGAAAAAGGAACAAAACTACCAGATGAATTAGATATACTGAGGCTTTTAGTTAGATAAAAACACGCTTCCCATATTCAAAAACGTCAAAGAATACATGAGCTCTGATAAAAATACTTTATTAAACTTCAGAGAGAAAAGTCTGAATATTAAAAGCTACACAGCCTTAAGAGTGTGGTTCAAAGCACAATGAAGATGAAAATGGAGCCGGGCACAGTGGTTCACACCTGTAATCCCAGCACTTTGGGGGGCCGATGTGGGTGGATCATCTGAGGTCAGGAGTTGAGGAGGTTCGAGACCAGTCTGGGCAACATGGTGAAACTCCGTCTTTACTAAATATACAAAAATTAGCCGGGTGTGGTGGCTCGGGCCTGTAGTCCCAGCTACTCGGGAGGCTGAGGCAGGAGCATCATTTAAACCCAGGAGACAGAGATTTCAGTGAGCCGAGATCACGCCACTGTACTCCAGCCTGAGGGACAAAGTGAGGCTCCATCTCAAAAACAAAAGCGACAAAAAGATGAAGATGATACCTCGGAAAATGTACCTCATTGTGTATTTTACTTTGCAATCAGGAAATTAAGAAAATGTTTCATATATTGAAAAAATAAAATGATACAACAGAATGAGAAAGTAATTCTAATTTTCCAAATAGCAAGCATCTTGATGAGCATATGATGCATTATGAATAAACATTCTATGTGGAAAGAGGTTTGTTTTATGAAAATCTCTCTCATATTAAGATTACTTGGGGGCTATTAACCATTTTACAATGTTCTTTCCGATGTAGATGTTATTTAGACATGTGTGGGTTTGTTTTTTTTTGTTTGTTTGTTTGTTTTAGCAATTTAATTGAGTTAACTGTGGGCATTTGGTTATGTTACTTAAAAAAATGGAGACTCCCACATGTATCTTCTTTATTTTGTATGTACTTGGAGTTTAGGGAGATTTTTAGGTTTTCTGTGAACCTTGACTGTAATCCCATAGCTACTCTTGCAAAAATAAGTCTTTGGAAATGGGGATATTTGTCTCTAATCTTTCCAGTAAGCAAAATAAAGTTTACAAAATTATTTTGACTACTACTTGTTTCTCTAAACATTACAAAATATTTACAAACGTAAGCAGCGATACTACCTTTCAGTACCTCAGACTCGCTGTGACCGATAAGCAACAATTGGTCACTGCTGCAGTAATTACTTTCTCTTGAGAGAATTAACAAAGTATGTTGATCCAAGAGGAAAACATTAGTCAAAAAGAATCTAATATTCAGGTCACAATGGCTTTATATATAGCTGTAGTCATCATTTTGTTCAAATATAGAAACTCAATTAGGATTTGAATGGCATGTTTTGCTCACCTTACCATTATTTTCTTTAAAAAGGATGATAATCCTTTATGGTAATTTGACACAGATTCCAAATTATCTTGTGAAAATATATTTTGGATTTGGATATATCTTTAACAGTGTCGATGTTCTTGCATTCGTTTTTTTTGTAACGGTGTTTCTATTTGTGGATTGCATGGATTTTAAAATTATGAACTCACTTTTCAAGAATGACCTCACGTATCTGTCTTATTCCTACCTGCTCCCCATCCACCATCTCACCTGTACTGACTCTAGAAAATAGATCCAGAAATGTAGCTTGACTGTATATCAGGCATGAATAAGTGAGTCCTTTTTTATTTCAGTCATTACAATGTTTAAAAATTTTTTTAAATATTTAATCAGAAGTATATGACTATCACAGTAAGTGTTGTCTACTTGTAAAAACACAAAAGCATACACTTTTGTGATTGATATTAGTAATTCAAGCTAAATTGTATATGTATTTTATATTTTGTACACCTACAATGTACAGTACCTTTTCATACCATTATTTAATTTAAAATATGCATTCTGATACTAAGAGTGGCACCTTACAATTTGCAATATCTTCAGAACTTTGGTGAGGATGTAAAGGCACGTAAGACACTAAGGAGGGAGTGAAGCCGAGGACTAAACATGAAGTATGCAAAGATATGTATTTAATTGTTCACATTTAATTTCATTGTCCATTTTTTTTTGTACCAAACAAGAATGTGTCACTTATTGTGGCAGTGACGATTGCTATTTCTATCACAATTGAAGGTGCAGTGTGGCTGGGATCAATACTGCGTTTAGACATAAAGACTTTAATATTAATATTCATTTATATTCATTGTGTATTATTTAAACCATTTTTGCTCTATTGTAGAAGCTTATCATTTTCTTCACATAGATCTTTCATAGTTCCTAAAGTTAATCCTAAGGCTCCCTTTTAAATTCTTATTGTTACTTTTTCATCCTAATTGCCATTCTATAATTTTATTGTATTTTCTAAATGGTTATTGCTAATAGATATTAAAATATGATATATTTTCTAACTAGCAACTTCGTGGAACTCACTTTTCTTTAGTAACTGTTGTTAATTGATTCTTTTGTTATGCGTTTTTTGGAATTAATGAATATTTTCTTTCCGGTTTCAAACAATTATACTTATTTAAGTTTCCTATCTAACTTCATTAGAAAGCACTTTCAAAAAAAAAAGTTTAACATTGAAGTAAGTAGGCCCTCTATTCTTGCCTCTTTAACAGGAATGGTTTCTGTTACATTACTAGGTTTTATGCTTTTGTTTCATAAAAATCACATAAGAGATTTTTACTTTCTTGTGTTCCAAAATTGTTAATTTTATTCAATAATAGATACTTTACTAAATGTCATTTGGTTTTTATTAGTTTGCTTTTTCTTCCATATTAACAGGTTGAATTAATATGTTTTCAAATATTGAATCATATTTTTATTTTTGCAGTAAATGCAACCTTGTCACGATCCACTATTTCAATTTTCATTTAGATTCTCTGTGCTACTATTTTGAGGATTTATAGATCATCAAATTTTTATTAGATAAAAAATTAGAGATTTTATATATATAATATGTATTATATATCTGTAACATATAAAAATAAGTGAGTACAATTTTTTGATAGTGTATTTTTAAAGTTATATCAATGTTATAAATGACAAATAACGTTCAACTGCAGAACAGATCACTTTACACCATTAGTGGGGACATACCTGTATGGCATGTTTGTTTAAAATTGTTTTTCTGAAGGAAGGATATGAGGTATGAGTATGGAAATGTTCTTACTTTTTAAAATTTAGTGAATTCTTTGTCAGAGTTATAAATTTTATCCTTCGCTTCTATCTAACCAATCATCAATATAACCTTACATACTATAATGAAATCACATGATTACATACAAAATGAATGTATATCAATATTTTCAAATATGTTCATTATATTAAAAAGTTGTGTTTGTTTTTCTCCAAAATCAGTTGTTTCTAAGACCTAGGTAGTTTCTCTTAAATAGAAAACAAAAATTTACAAAGTTTTTCTTTGATATTAAATTTTTTAAATCAGTTTTATGGAAATCTATTACCATTCCACTTAGAAAAAATAATGTAAAAAATCTTCAACTTGTTGAATAACACTGGGTTTTTGGTGCTTTGAGTAGCTTAAAAAAAAAGGTGGTTTTAAGTCAGCTCCAAATAATCAATATCAGCTAATATGCTGGGCGAGTCTGTGTGGAGTGGGCAGATTTGGGATGACTTACAGCCCAAACACACACAAAGTAGGTATGGAAAATAATGGGGCCATGGTTTCCCGTGCCCTGGGCAATGGGGGGAAATCTATTTCTTCACATTTTATTTTGGATTTGTGTGGGAATCTTTATCTATGGGGAGACCATGGACCTATACAGATAGCTGGCTTTTAGGGTAACTAAATTGATACATAAAGGGTGTGAGTTTATAAAAGTCAACATCGTATTAGGGAAACCTGAGCACTGACTTGCTCTATTTCAAGTTTTCAAACAAATTTTATGATGCATTAACTGTTTCCTAATTGTAACACGTCAAATGATACTTTTTTTTTTTTTTTTTTTTTTTGAGACGGAGTCTCGCTCTGTCGCCCGGGCTGGAGTGCAGTGGCCGGATCTCAGCTCACTGCAAGCCCCGCCTCCCGGGTTCACGCCATTCTCCGGCCTCAGCCTCCCGAGTAGCTGGGACTACAGGCGCCCGCCACCTCGCCCGGCTAATTTTTTTTTATTTTTTAGTAGAGACGGGGTTTCACCGTGTTAGCCAGGATGGTCTCGATCTCCTGACCTCGTGATCCACCCGTCTCGGCCTCCCAAAGTGCTGGGATTACAGGCTTGAGCCACCGCGCCCGGCCCACGTCAAATGATACTTTTCAGAGCCAGATCATTCATCAGAATGCTGACAGAATTTTTCCTTAATATATTTGTTTTTATCTCATTTTTAATAATTATCATTGTTTTGTATTCCATAAAATATAGCATAAAATATAGGAGTATATGAATACAATTTGTAAATAAATAATTTTTAAATTTTACTATTAAATTTTGCTATTTTTGAAACAGGTTACACTATTTTTTTACAGATAACAGTCGAGGTCAAATTAAGTTAGAGGGTGGTGTTTCAACTGGCATTGAAGAGCTCTGAATATGCTGATTTCATATAAGGAGCAGCCTTTGCATCAGGGCAAATCTGACCTCACCAACATTAACTTAAATTTATATACCTGACATATTGATAAGTGTTTACTAATTGTTGCTAATTCAGCCACATATTTCTACCCTGTCCCAAATATTTGATTGAGCTAGAAGTTTAGAAATGGGACTTAAACCCAATTCCTACATGTTTTCTCTGTTCATCGTCCTACCTAGGGCACTTAATTTATTTATCTAGGATTGAAATCATCCTCAGTTTATTGGTGAGGTGCAAAAAGAAGAAGTAACTTGTCCAAATTTGTGGCACAAAAATGGCCAAAGAAAATTCTAGACGTTACTGAGGATGTCTCCTACTCCTGGGCAATTAATCGGTGTTTGTTTTAAGGCCTGGTCACCTTGTTCTGGGGATGACCACCTTAGTGAATATGGCTGTCACATACCTGGGTGGGACAGCAGTGAGAAACCTTTACTGCTATGTACCCTAGAACGTAGAGGAACCAGTCTTCCAGAATCAAATGCTTGCTAACCCTTAAAAACAGGGCTTTAAGCAGTGGAGCTGCTCAGCTTCACGGGCTACTCATTAGTTTGTAAACTAGAACAATGAGAGAACTATGATCTGCAAATTTGTGTACCAGTAATTTGTTTTATTAAACGGGATCTTTAGAGACATGTGCAACGTCTGTGGATGCTTCTTGTGTTATCTTCTAAAAAGGGGAAAGGCAGGAGCTCTGTCATTCCGAATGAGTATTTTTCCTGAAAACTGAATATCGTGTTTTTGAAACTCTACATACAATAACGTGTCACTATAGCAGTGTTAGAGGCTATTCTTACAATTATTCCTAAGATGTGGAAATTCTAATAATCAATTGTAGTCACTGTAGTCATCATCATCATCATCATCACACAACAGCTTCCGCATAGTGCCCAAGAGCTGAGTAGTACGTGCTGTATTCTTTACCTACAAATGTCACTCCATTTATTCTTGATAGTTCGATGTTATCATCCTCATTTTATAGACGAGGCTTAGGAAGGTTAATAAACTTGCCCAAGTTCATGGAGCTAGTCAATAAAAACGATCTGATTTAATTCTAAGACATGTTGTCTCCTGAGGCTATAATTCTTCTGCTATGACAAATTGCATTATATAGATAGAAAAACACTGTATTTAGAAAACTAGAGAATTCTTGTGTCTATAATTGTTCTGAGCATTCTGGTCAAAATACAAATAAGTTAATGTTTTTGAGTGCTATAAAAAATTAGTTTAGAAAACATGTATGATTTAGGTGAGCCAGTCACAATTGGAGTAAAGATTTTCATTTTGAGTATTTCACATAGAACACATACATAAAAATCCAGCTTTTTATTATTTTTGCCAGATGCTTCCTTAAACTAAGGTGATATAAATAATTCAAAATTATATAGGTCACAGAGTTAGCTATTGCTAAGATGATATGGTTTTGTACTCGGCAATTTCCTGGATTGTTGAAGGTCAGTGAAAATTGAGTCATGATTGTTGATTATTTCTTCCCAAGAAAGACATCAAAGTAGCTAATATCAAGTGTCAGAGAAGTAAATTAACCGTCACAGACAAAGCTTCAGGATTTGGATTAATTTGGAAGGAACAACTATGTCACAAATCTAAAAACATGCCACACGATATTTTTGTTTGCCTGAATTCAATAGAAATGTGGTCAAAGCAGCTTTTCTATTTTTATTTTGTCCCAGTTTGTTCACCATGACTCCAGGGGAAAGAAGTCACAGAGGCCCTTTTGGTGGGAGGAGTAAATCTGTACTGTACATTTTTGATGAAGAAATCTAACTTTTCAGCTTACAGATTTATTTATGTATTTACTTTTATTTGTATTATTATTATTATTGTTTTTGAGACAGAGTTTTGCTCTCATTGCCCAGGCTGGAGTGCAATGGTGTGATCTCAGCTCACTGCAACCTCTGCTTCCCAGGTTCAAGCAATTCTCTTGCCTCAGCCCTCCCGAGTAGTTGGGGTTACAGGCATGAGCCACCACACAGGGCTAATTTTGTATTTTTAGTAGAGACGGGGTTTCTCCATGTTGAGGCTGCTCTCAAACTCCTGACCTCAGGTGATCCGCCTGCCTCGGCCTCCCAAAGTGCGGGGATTACAGGTGTGAGCCACTGAGCCCGGCAAGCTTACAGATTTATTTAGATCATTATTCAATAGCCTAGCCTTTATAGGAAAAAGTTTGCTTTCAACGATGCTTCTGAAACTGATAATTATTTTTCTTTCTCTTTCTCTCTTTTTTGAGTGACTTTAATTATTCCTGAGAAATTTTACCATAATGTAATGACTGCTTGTACCAGGGTCGCTTGTTCTTGACAATTTATCATACAATAGAGAGATTTTAATATTTTGTTTGTAAACCAAGTCATATTGGATGACAATTACTCTATTCCCATGTTTTCCCATTAAACCTCAAGTTGTTGAGAGCAAAGGTCAGGTTTGTCATCACTGAGACTTTAGCTGTAATAATGTTTAGTGCAATGCCTAGAATACACAGCCAGTCAGTAGACTGCTTTTACATAATAATTTTTTGAAAAAATAAGTGATAGAACCCCACAAGAAATAATACTGCTTTTAAATGAAAATTAATATATCTCATTAAAAGTGTTCTCCTATAGAATACAATTCTGTTCTAACATTCTTTAGACTATTTGGCCAAGACAGAATTAGTGACTGACCTAAAGGCATATGAAATGTGATTTTATTTGTAGACTCAATTTCCTTGGCTAAACTAATGTTCTTATGGTTCATTATTAATTTAAATGATGACTTCTGTAGTGGCAGTTTTGAGTTGCAAATGCTGTTTTTATTGGCTTAAAAGAGACTTTTGATTAAAGCCAAGACTTAGAAAATGCTCAGTGTCTCTGGGTATCAAGTGGAACGTATTTCCTTCCTCTCCATAGCTGAGTTTGCAAGGAAGTAAAGAAAAACCTCAGGGCCAAAGGGAAGTGGTCTTTGGGACCTGAGTGATAACTTGATGCTGGAGGCTGAGGGTCCTGGCTGGGCACGTTTTTCTCTTTCAGCACCTGGCTGAGTAACTGGGTGTCTATGGCTGTTGGAAGCTCCAGGGTCCTGAAGATAAAGAGTTGGAGCTGAGTTTCCTCCGCGTGTGTCCCGAGCACTTCAGTTGCATGATCCTCATAAAGGCTGAGTTCAAATTTAAAAATCAGCCCACCAGCAAAAGGAAATAGCAAGGGAAATATAATACCTGTCTTTGCCTGTACTGAGCGGAGAACATGAAAGGATGTTCTTAAATTGGTAACCACAAACCTGCCTTTATTCTGGTTTGAGATTCCTTTCAGGCTGCTTATGTGTTCTGGGAATCCCAGATTGCAGAAATGAAAAGAAAGAGGCCAGGGCTGGTGCCCGTGGACACCTGGCAGCAAGAAAGGAAGAAGTCCAGCAGGGTGAGGGCATCCTCCCCCGTGCCCTGGAGTTTCACTCTCAGATCCTAGTTTCAGCCTGTATGAGTCCACAGGCTGAAGCTCACCCAAGATAGTCAAAAGCAAGTGACTCTGAACGAGAATCTGCAAACAGCAGAATTAGAACTCCAAGAATTCTCTATAGGAAAGAGAAGTAACAGTAATAATGATTAACTTTAGAGGTTAAAAAAAAATCAAAGTAAATCTAAAATATGGGACAATAGTAAGGAAGGAGTACTAAGGATTAAGCAGTCTCAGAATTTCACTAATTTGCAGGAAATGATAGACTTTAGGTTTTAATTTTTTTTTGTTACATTGCCATATCATTCATTCATTCATTTATATTTGTGTTAAGTTCCATATCTACTTTTTAATATAGTTTTTCTAGTTTCATTAGGGTAAATTGAATAAAAACTTTATACATACAAGGTATATAATGTGATTTTTTTATATACATTAATAAATGATTACCATTATCAAACTAATTAACATATTCATCACTTCACATAGAAAACATTTTTCTGTTTGTGATGGGAACATTTAAGATTTGCGCTCAGCCAGAAGAGGTGGCTCATGCCTGTAATCTCAGCATTTTGGGAGGCCAAGGCGGTACGATTGCTTGAGACTAGGAGTTCAAGACTAGCCTGGGCAACATAGCAAGAACTCATCTCTATAAAATAAATAAATATGTAAAATAAATAAAAAGATCTATTCTCTGAGCAAATTTCAAGTATATAATACAGTATTACTAACTAGACTAACCACGCTGTCCATTAGATCCCCAGGGCTGATGCATCTTCAAGCTGAAAGTTTGTAAACTTGATAATTATTCCCCATTTCTCCTCTCTCCAGCCCCTGGCAACCACCATTCTGATTATACTCTCTGCCTCTGAGAAGCTGATTTTCTTAGATTCCACATCTAAGTGAGATTATACAGTATTTTTCTTTCTATGCCTGGCTTATTTCATTTAGAAACAAAAAGGAAAGAAGAAAATAAAACAGAAAGGTGTTCTTTTTTGTGTCTACTACACAAGCTTCAGGAATGGCTGGGCCTCCCTTTTCTAGTAGCTTTTAACTTAATCATGATTATTAAACAGAATAGACAACTTTCAATCAAGTAGAAAGGAGAAAAAAGATTCTAACAAAGACAGACATGTAAATGACATATAGAAAAATTATATATGGCACAAAACGAGGTATCAGGAATCCTAAATTCACCATTAAAGCATAGTAACTGCTATCTACATTGGACTTGGTATTTTAATTGAATGATACGTTGCTTACAAAAGATGCAAGTCAATGAGAGTAAAGTAGAAAAATATACCAGGTAAATACTAACTATAAAATAACTGTGATGTTCTTATCATAATATCAAACAAGACAAAGATTAAGATATGTCTTTTTAAGGAAAAACAATTATTGGAGACAAAGAGTGTCATAATATACATAATAATTTTCCAGGAGAGGTGACAGTGCTCAAGTTGTATGTCTCTTATAATTTAGCCTAAATTGTTTAAACCAAGTGTGATAAAATTACAAGATATGAATAAACCAACAACACAGAATTTTTAACCCCTTGCAAAAACTGGAATAATGCAAAAATCAATTACAAGGCTATATCAATAACATCAAAAGTCTAAAAACCACAAATATGTGTTTTCAGAAACGTTACAAAATTTTCTCTTGGTTTAAATAAAATCCAGGTATTTTAGCTACGTGCTTGCCGTGTGACTAGTGTTCTTCAACATTGTTTGCCTTGTATTTACTTTAGGCGAACAATGTTCACTAACATCCCCAACCCACACTGAGTAAAGTACATACTAGCATATTAGTAAAAGTATAATTCTTAGTGTTAACAAAACCCCGAAGTGTACAAAATAACTCCTACAAATCAATAGTGACTCAGTGGGAAACCAGGCAAGTAAAAACAGACACATTGTAAAAGAGGATATTGATGTTCGATGAACAAATACAAACATTGATTTCACTAGTAATAAGCAGAATGCCAGTTCAAATATCTAAGAGGTAGTGTTCACCCCAGTTAGATAGGCAATGCCTGATAATAATATTGGCAAGGCTGCAACCTGATAGGACTTATCCACTGTAAATCAGGTGCATTGACTTAGCAATATGTTGAGGAATCTAGCAATTTCTAGAAAAATGGATGCTTGTGATCTCCAAACCAACACTTCCATTTCAAATATATGTATTAAAAACAAATGTGCGCAAGAAGACATGTTAACTGATGTGCTTTATAGCTCTGTTACCAATAGTGAAAAACTGGAAACAATCACATTTGTTGGCAAAACGGATATAATTTTGTAGTATTATACAATAGAATACTATGTGGTAGCAAAAATAAATGAACTTAAGCTATGATATTTTAAGGTGGATAAATTCCATGAGTAATGTGCCAAATAATAGCTTTATCTTATTTACATGAATATTTTAAAATATTCATCTCTTCTTATGGTTTATGAAATATATATGTATGTATTTGTGGCAAAATTATTGAAATGTGTTTACATGATGAATAGAAATTTCAGGACCCAGTATTGTCAGTAGGGGAAGAATGGCATTGTTTTCCGCAAGGACTCCGACTATATTTGTAAAGTTTTGAAGTTTATTTTTAAAACAATCCTAGATTGGTAATCAGAGTATTACTTTGTAAATTAGAAAAAGGACATTTTAAAAAGTTGAACTTGGTTGAAGAAAGGACACATGGGCCATAAACTTTATGTATGAAAATTTAATTGTTAAGCCATAAAGCTTAAGGCATTTTCGTAGCATTGGAATGGGTCCTGGTATAATTATCAGATGAATAAAGCTAGTTTGGGGGCTCCTCCTACCTCCTCCTTTCCTGAGATCCACTCGCTTTCCCATTCTGAGGCCGTGATTTTCCTGAAGAGGGAGGAAAACAGTCTTAAGATACTGTCATTTCAAATGCCAGTCAGGGAGTGGGGTTGCTTATTTAGAAAAAGATTGTCTTCGTCCCGCATTCTCTCTGTGCTTTGAAAGCCGTTGTGGGCTGGAATGTGACTTCTGGAGTGCATGGCCCTTAGCTTCGAGGAGGAGGTATTTCGAAGGTGTGCCTAATTAGCTCTGATATTTAAAAGATGACCTTTCAGAGGGAAATGATACATGGAAATCATCAGCGTTGAAACTCAAAACAGGGTCTTTGCACAGTTTCTCCTTTAAAGTTCAACATTTCCAACAAATGTCTGTTCTGCAGGAAATCTTTTAAAGTCTTACTTAGACATTTGTACATCTTGGTATATTAAGTAGATGGAAGAAGCTTGTCTGTAACAGTCTTAGAACAAAGCAGAGTTTAAAACACATGGCACGGCCGGGTGGACATGAGACTTTTGCAGCTGGTGTCCATGAGCAGTGGGGCTCCTGGTCTTTCTGCTGCTGTGCCCTTAGAGTTGCCTCTAAATTTTCAGCTGGGTAAACATTCTAAATGTTACAAACTAAATGCCTCTGTTCCCACACATTCCTACGTTCCACCCCTCATCCCAGTGTGATGGTATTTGGAGGTGAGTCCTCTGGGAGGTGATTACCTTTAGATGAAGTTCTGAGGGTGGGTGGGGCCCCCATGGTAGAATTAGTGCCCCTGTGAGAACAAGGACTCCCTCCCTCCCTCCCTCTTTCTCCCTCCCTCCCTCCCTCCTTCTCTTTCTCCCTCCCTCCCTCCCTCCCTC
>NC_037676.1:7348698-7422504 GCF_003255815.1 Theropithecus gelada
TCTCTTTCTCCCTTCCCTCCCTCCCTCCCTCTCTTTCTCCCTCTCTTTCTCCCTCTCTTTCTCCCTCTCTTTCTCCCTCTCTTTCTCCCTCTCTCCTTACCATAAGAGCACACAGCGGCAGGTCTTTAAAATAAGAAGGGGCAGGGCAAGATGGCTCATGCCTATAATCTCAGAATTTGGAAGGCCAAGACAGGAGGATTGCTTGAGGCCAGGAGTTTGAGACTAGCCTGAGCAACCTGGCGAGACCTTGTCTCTACTAAAAACAGAAAAAAGTAGCTGGGAACGGTAGCACGGGCTTGTAGTCCCAGTTACTAGGGAGGCTGAGGTGGGAGGATTGCTTCACGCTTCCACAGCTGTGAGAAACAAATGTCTGTGGTTTAATCCACTTAGGCTGTGATATTGTTTGATGGCAGCTTGAGCAGACTAAAATGCTAAAGATTTTGAAAAAGGCTGTTATTTTTAAAGTGGTTGTAGTTGTTGTTAGCCTGGTCACAACAAAGGCAACAGAATAATTAGTACACCACAGCTGAATAATAAGTGTTTATTTTCTATATTCCCTATGCATGCAACCTCATGCACATTAAATGCTAATGGCAGTCCTACGAGGTGGATGCTATTTTATCCTTGGTCTAACAAACAGGGAAGTGGAGGCAGAGGGGTATTTAGTACCCAGTGACAGTAGCGTTAGAATCCATACCTAAGACTGCTGCACTCCGAGACCCATGCTCTAACCAAAATGACGTATTTCCTGAAACAACAGGACAAACTTTTCACCAAATTTTCCTATCCAATAGGAAAAAAATTTTATAAATCTCTATTTCCTTATTTTAAAAAATATAATTGAAAGCACTTTATTCAATACTGTATTCAGAAAGGCCTAGGAAATATGAAAATTACTAGAGATATATGCATTCTTAAAACTACTAAAGAAGGGATTCTTAATAAGCCTAAAGAGAGAGAAAAGTGCAAATCCATGATTACGCATGAGATGAAGAAAAATGGTAATATTTAATTTTCTAAAGGAGAAAATTATTCAACCCTCAAATGGATGGTTAAAAATAGTTATCATTTAAAACTGCATTGTAAAATAATCCATAACAGAAAGGGTACAGAAAGACTGGTATAATAAAATTAAAATACATGGCAGAATGGTATTAGTCTCTTTCAATAAAACTTCTCATGCTTAAAAATGTAGTACCATAATTTATAACTCAAGGTCAAACTTTTAGTAATTTGCCCTAGGTTACAAATGTGGTGAGTATGACTCACATAGAGTATGGAGAGTGTGGTATTAAAAAGTTCTAAGAAGAGACGATCAATTTTAAAATGATGACACAGGCACTTTTCCTAGATGGCTTGATCCCAACAGCTTGCATCATTTGGAAATTACATACCTCTTCCAGATCGAATACCTCCCGCCTGTGATTAGAGGTCAGCAGCCCATGGAGGGAAAGCGGAAGGAAAATAAATTCTGCAAACTCGTTCTGAACCACATTATCCAGCTGCGATTCTCCCCCTTTATACGATGGTGACCCTTGGAGGGAAAGCTGTTCTTTGCTCATAACTCGATTTTATGCTAAGCCCTGACTTCTCCGCCCTGTTGCAAGTTCCTTGAGAGGAGGGTACTGCCCTGTACCTCACTGCCTGCATCCGTGCCTGAGCCTTCCTTCCCCCACACCACGCCCCGACCGTCTGCTGGGATTCTTCCTGCAGCCACATTACCCAATCTGTGACCTGGGGTGCCCCGTTTCGTGGGTCTTACTGATTCTCAAAGTGGTTTTCTCTAACGTGAGGGTAACCTCCTTCCCATAGGGTTTTTAAGATGACAGTAAATGGTGATGTTATTTGGTTGCCATGTTGGTAGCTATTTATTTCTGTATACACTCACTGAGAACCTCCCTTTACCAGTACTTGGTTAATTCATGTCTCTGTATCACCTCTTTTAATCTTCACAATTCTGTGTTATTTTCAGAGGAGGAAAGAGAGATTCAGAGGGGTGAGGTAACCAGAGCAATGTATTCAATTAAGGCCAAAAGTAGGAGCTAGAAATTCAGAGCTGGTCTATCTGCAAAATTGTTGTACATTTCACTCTGCAACATAAGCATCGTGAAATATCTATTATAGGACTCAGAGAGAGAAGGTTGGTTTGAGCACAAATGCACTTACTTTGAGTAAGGACAAATCAGAAACAAATGAAGTGAAAATTGGCATAAAAACCTCTGGCAGGCTACATAGTGATTAGTATTGCTCAGAAAGCATTCTGTAGGGAGCAAAGTTGTCCAGGATTCACCTAAGTTTGCCTACAACTCATAGGAAATATGTAATCATTGCTTCTAAAACGTAGCATTCTTCCATGCTGTTTGTATGACATAACCCTCTCTACCCTGCACGTGTTTGTATTTTCGACAAAGCTTTATTGGACACCACGTTAGGCTATGGGGAGAAAGTCGTGAACACAACAAAGGCTGCCTCTGCCCTCATGGGTTTACCACTAGCAGGGAGGTTAGAAAGGAAAGTCTGTGAAATAAACTTGAAAGATAGGCAAGGCCAAGGCCAGCCAGTGCCCCAGAGGAGACTATTGAATGGAGCTAGGGTTTTCTTTCAACATACGTTAATTTTAGAACTTTGTTTAATCTATGCTCAGATGTTGTACAGATAACTCATAGTGTCTAAGATAATTCAACTATCTTAATTCTTCATGTAATTCATATTAGCAAAGTCCAAAATAAATGATGCAATGTGAGGTTGTTGCTGATAGAAATCAAATACAATCAACTTTATGCAAAGATCTCTGCGTCTTACAGAGAGAAAATTCCATCTAGAAGATAAAAACAAAAGTGATTGCTACTTTTAGCCAGTTAATCCACTGCTATTGTACATTTTAAATGAGATCTATAATGAACAAGTCTTTATAGAATCATTTTTATATTATTTCAAAGTAAGTGAGAACACAGCAATTTTTACTGTCTGCATATTGCGTCCTCTGTAATTTTTTTGCTCAGTCACATTTCCCTGGGCTCTGGGCTCAAGAACAATGACTGCAGATATCAACAGCTCACCTCCTGGGTTCACCAGTGTGAGAGGTCTTTGATAAATGAAGAGTATGATGAAGAACATATTCACTGGGATAAAATTTTAAATATATGGGGACTACAGACACTGCTTATGGCACCCATCAAGGTCCTTCCAGCATGGGATAAAGCTTTATGTATCATCTCTTTTAATCCTAAAAATTGTTACTCTCAAAGGAAGAAGTAGAGAGACAGAGGGATTAAGCCATTTGAGCAAAGTCATTCAAAAAGGCCAAGAATTGCTTGGTCAACTCCTCTATGACATGAGGGGATTGGATGAAAATAGCTCTGAGTGATCTTTGGGATTTAGAGCTCTGTTAACCTATGGTTATGGAGTCCACTCCAGTCATATGTTGATTAGTGATGGGAATATATTCTGAGAAATGCCTCATTGGGAAATTTCATCTTTGTGCGAACAACACAGAGTGTGCGTACGAACACCTAGATGGTACAGCCTGTGGCACACCCAGGCTATGGGGTGCAGCCTGTCAGCATGTCAGGGTCCTGAAGACTGTAGGCAACTGTAGCACAATGGTGAGACTTTGCAGATATGAAGATACATAACCACAGCTACGCATGGAAAAGGTACGGTAAAAATACAGCCTGAAAGGTAAGAATGGTACACCTGTCTAGGGCAGTTACCACAGATGAGTCTTGCAGGCCTGGAAGTTGCCCAGGGTGAGTCAGCTAGTGAGTGGTGAGTGAATGTGAAGGCTTAGGATGTGACTGTACACTACTGTAGACTTTATAAACACCATATGCTTAGGCTACGCTAAACTTATTTGTATTAAAAAGTAATTGCACTACAGCATTATGACAGTTAGTGTCACTCAGTAATAAGATTTTTTCAGCTCCCCTGTGATCTAAGGGGACTGCTGTGTGTGGCATTCGTTGTTGACTGAGACATCGTGATGCAGCCCATGACTGTACTTCCCTATATAAGCAGACTCTCCATCGAATGGAATGTTACCAATAATCGATTTCCTGATTCTGTGTTCTTAGGGCTGTAACTGGCACAGGTGTTAGCTGATTTTATTTGGTGAAGAGAGGGAAAGCTAAAGACAGAAGGAAATACCATAGTGTCTCTTTCTAGATAAGACCAGCAGGAAATGTATTTTTACCCGCTTAGCAAATAGGATAATAATGGTGTTGCTTATTTGTCTTTCACAGGCAACATTTTCATCAGCTGTTGTTTTTCAAGTATATAATTTAACAACCAGAAAATTGATCTGTATTGTTAAGCATTACTTAGGTGGCAAATTTTATATTGCAGAATCAATGTATGTTTCAAACAATTGTGTGTCTGTTAAGTAGATCTGGCCCTTTCCCTCCAGTCTTCTACTTGACTGAGATATTTTCTCATCTCATTTTACTGCTTTGAAGTATCCCAGATCAAATGTTCTCCAGGATTAAATAACATCATCCTTTCCTTCTTTCTCTATCCTAGGGCTTAACCTAGTGCCTGGTGCATAGTAAGAACTTACACTTATACAGCAAACGTTTATTAGGTCCTGATACGGTGTTCAGCTATGTTATGGTGTGGGAACAAAAATATATAAATTTGAGATTATGGACTCAATGAAAAAATACATTTAAATACATAATTATAATATACAGTGATAAATTCTGTAGTAGTGGAAAAAAAGACAGGACATGAATATTGAAGAGAGAATGCCTAGTTTTGCCTCAAGGTCTTAACATCAAGCTTTTTGGAGATGTCATTTTATCTGGGCCATCAATGATAACTAGGAATGGGGCAGGTTCGGAGAAGACGAGAATAGACTAGATATATAGAAAAGTTTATCCTTTTAGAAAATACTCATTCAATTTCCATCCAGTTCCATAGATAATCCTAGGTGTTGCAAGAATCTTTTTCCTCTAAGAGCTTGCAGTTTCACAGTAAGACGTGAGTACATGAAAAATTTTGTTCAGCTGCTGGTACCGACCGTCTGACATTGGCTTACAAACACATGGGCTTACTGGGCTGTCATGAAAAGTTCAGTCTAAAAGTTGGTACTTTCTGCTGCCATGAGTCCAGCAGCTCAAGTTTGCCAGGACCCAGGCACCTGAAATTCTCTTTGCCTTTCACTCATGGTCCCAAGAAGGCTGCTGCCACTCCAGTCATCACTGATGCATCCTTGGCATGAAGAAAGTGTAAAGAAGAGGCGCAAATGTCATTGGTGCATATGTCTGCCATTGAAGTCCCATCTGAAAGCACTGTCATAATTCCTAAATGCTAACAATGAGATATTGTTAGCATTTCACCGGTTAAAGCCACATAAAAGCCTGTTCCGTTTGTAAGCTGGGTGTTACTTCTGCAAACTGTATTTGGGTTCTATGATGAATGAAGATTTCTGAGACTAGACATTGTGCAAGCAAGTAGCAATTTCTGACATGGGGTCAAATTCTAAGGAAAATTGTATGGTGTTTGAGGAAGCAGGACATGCCTCTGGTACTTCTCAAAAGCCCTGGAAACATATTAGATTCTAATACAAGTTCTCATTCAGGTCCTGTAGAATTTATTTCTTCCTGAGTCTCAGTTATTGTTTTTATCACTGGGAAAAGACAATACATAACTTCAGCATCTGTTGGACAGAGAAGCTAGCAGGAAGGATTCTTCATTGTGGAGACACTGTGTTGCACAAATGTTTGAGTGTGCATGCTGGAAGACAACTTAGAGGAGAGATGGCCAGAAGGCTGAAGCCGGGAAGGGAAAGGACAATGTCTATGTCTGTTTACCTTTGTCTTGTTTTAAGCTTTTCTATTCATCTCCCCACCCCAGCTTTCTATATATCCTGAAGGAACAGAACAAAACTGAACTTGTGTGTCTCAGTAGTTCTCTACCACCTGTAGTTTTTCTTTGCTCATCAATTTCAGTTTAATTGGTGGGAATGATCGTCTGTGCTTAAAGAGATTCAAGTACACGCAACTCATAAATTCATAAGTTCTCTATGCCTGTAATTGGCTCTCTCTTCTCCTTACCTCCATTGAACATCTTTCTTCCCCTCTACCCTGCCTCCCTCTCTCCCCATTCCCACATTACCCTCCCCTCTCCCCACTCCCCTCCTCCTCCACCCTCTCTCTCCTCCTCCACCCTCTCTCTCCTCCTCCACCCTCTCTCTCCTCCTCCATCTCTCCATCCCTCCATAACTCTCATGAACACACAGTTGTGACATCTCACCAGGACAAGGTACACATAAATTTAACCATCCAAGGTCCTTGCTCCTCACCAATTCCAGACCATTAAATGAGGAAAGTGTCATGATTCGGCTGCCAGTGTGTGATATCCAGACATGAAACCTGTCTCATTTACTTTTGGATTGGGACAGAGTCACCTGTGGGATACTGCCCTGATTAAGTTGGTTAGAGATCATTTAGGCTATTTATTTTGATATAACCATCCTGTCCTTTGTCTTGTAATATGGGCTCCTAGAACACTGCATGGGGTAGGGGCCTAATTGCCTTTTGGGTCTTGTCTCATGTTATTGCTCAAAAGACAAGAGCTTTATAGGAGGACATCAAAGCTTTTAAATCAAACCTTCCAAACTCTTAGATTGTGTTTTATTAAATGTGGCATAATGCAAATATTATGACATGCTTGTAATACAATACTTTTTAACATTTTTTAAAACACCTTCCATATACCCATGTCATTGGAGAGGGAAACATCTCTTCTTAGCTGTTGCATGTTTTATTTATTGTAAACTTGTTCACCTCCTATTATATTCCTTTCTTCATTGGCCTTGTACCGTTCTACTTTTCTCTTTAAAAATAATGATTTATAGGTAGCCTTCAGAAAGTTGGCAGGGAAAATGTGAGTACATCTCACAAGCACCTGCAGATTACTGGCTTGAATTTGTGTCCAGTAGCTAAAAATATGCTTGTCATTAACTGTGATTTAGGAACTATCAGTGTCTAATCAATGCAGCTACTGACATTCAGGGGAAGATGTCATCTAAAGAAAAGAGCTCAGCCGTGATTAAGACCTCATTGTTTCAGAGGTGCTCTTTTCATCAGGATAGTAGGAACATCCTGTAAACAGTGATAATGTGTTGGCATATTCTAAAAAAAAAATTTTCAACCAGTACAATTAAGCCTTTCAACAGAGAAAAGTAATTTTTGAGTTACTGGCATATTTATACATATTTACAGTTTTTCTTTGCAAACTTTCTTTAGATTTGCTCGAGGAAGGGACTTGTGGGGAAAAGACATTATTTGCTAAGACATAAAATTATACCTGATAATTAGAATAGTATATAATACAGTGTGGAAGGAACTGCTGTACTATTTTGGTAGACCCATCAATTAGAATCGTATATGAGTTTATTAAAAGAAAATTAGCTTTCCATTCTAAACTTTTGAGCATCGACTTCATGTGGGATATACATATAGTTCTACCAAAAGTCATTGCACCTCTCAGAATACCAGGCCAAATGGACCCAAATATGACCCATGTATTATGCATGTTCCCCAGAGAGAGGTAGCTACAATCTTAGAACCTCAACCAGTGGCTTATCTTGGGGACACGATGCACACAGTCACGTTAGGACACACACATTCTCTCTTCATAGCTTGCACAGCTATGGAAAATTCCACCGGGACTCCTAAGCTGAGCTGGGTCCTTGATATCACCAGACAAGGTTTTTGTTCTTACAGACTGTGTTAGTACATTTGTGTTGCTGTAACAAAACACTGCAGACCTGGTACTTTGTAAAGAACAGAAATGTATGGGTTCACAGTTCTAGAGGCTGAGAAGCCCAAAATTAAGTCACTGGTTGTTGGGCAGGGGCTTTCTTGCTAGATCATCACATGGCAGAAGGGCAAAGGAGTGTAGCCCACTCCGAGAGCCGTCTTTATGGGCTATTAATTTATTTATGGGTGCAGAGCCCTTATGACCTAAACGCTTCCCAGTAGGTCCCAGCTCCTCTTTATATGGGCATTAATTCATTTGTAGGTACACAGCCCTCATAACCTAAACACTTCCCAGGAGCTCCCAGCTTCCAGCACTGCCTCATTGGGGATTTAGTTGCCAACTCAAGAATTCTGGGGTTCAGGGGACACATTCAAACCACAGCATCATTTAGAAGAATTTCTAAACTGACACTGCAGTCTTCATTGTCCCAAGTTCCCCATTAATATACTTTGTTCTCCAATACCGAGCTACTTCTGCTGAGGCCAAGTCTTCCAGCTTCATTTGCCACAACAGCAGCAGAAGAGAGCTGGAAGCCCTCAAGCCTAGAGCCACGTTCCACAGTGTGTTGAGCACGAAAAAAAAAACGTTTCTTAACACCATTCTCTCAATACACAGCTTCAAGCTAAGATGGTTAGATCAGCTCCTCAGATCTCCCTCTCAGAGTTACAGCACACGTCAGTAGAGGAGCTCTGTACGTCGTTCTGCATTAAATAAAATGTTTAATCCTATTTATATCATGCATTGTCTCCATGGGTTTGATTACAGAATCCTTTTTCACTAACACTATTGTTTTACGTTGCAAAAGTTATGTTCTGAGGAATATGCCACATGAAACATCTGTAGACCAAATACCGCTTTATTCCTTTCTCTTAGAAACAAGTGGCTTTGCCAGGTCATCTTCATCCTACCTTCCATAACTTTAGAAGTAAAAGGCAAGATAATAAAAGAGAAGTATTTGCCCTTTTCTATATATGTTGCCATAAACTCCTCCTAACCTCCTAGTGACACTATCAAGCTTCAAGAACTCTACCATTCTCTTAATATGTTAAGATTATCTTTTCCCACAAAAGCTTGGTGTAACTGGGGAAAGGCTGAGAAGTCTGTAGTGGTAATCATGAGTGCTAACAGCAAGGAAGATTAGTACTAAATTCATTGAGTATTTATCATATGTCAGGTACTGTTGTAAGTTCATTAAATACATGGTCTTTGTGTGTATTTTGAATTATGATATTAAAAGCATTATGCTACTATGCATCTACATGCATTAAATAGGCATTCTTAATATGGCCTACATGGATTTTTTTTTTCCCAACAGAAAACTATTGAGTACCTTCTGAGAGTTAGCTGTTGCTTTTGGCTCTTGGGACACATTGGTCACCAAATTAGGCAAAGATCTCTCAATTCAGAGGAGGAAAACCTACAGTAAACCATGCACTTAATAAGTATAATGTGTTATCAATTGATAGATATAACCCAAAAAGAAGAGCAGGATAAAGGTGTTGGTAATGTCTAGGGCAGGGTAGGGGACTGATGGTGGGTGGTCCTTCTTATTGTAAAATGAAGTGGTCACGAAAGGTCTTAATGAGAAGTTCATCTTTGAACACAGATTTGAAGGAGGTGAGAGAGTTAGCCAAAGAGAAATAGAATGTGCCTATGGGAAAACCTGAAATCCTCCTCTTAGAAGCTGACATGTTAATGAAAAATACAAAAATATTCAAAAGTAAGGATTGACCTTTTTACTTTTAATTAGGATATTATGTTCAAGTGGATGGGCTCTCTTATTTTATAAGCACCATGATAGGTTCACCAGCAAGCCGGCACTCACCAAGGGATGAGATGGTAAAAGCGTGTTGGGCTGGGAGAAACTTTCCTGCATTGATTGATTAGTATATAAATTCGGATTGTTTGTACAAAGAATAATGGACTAGAAATTAAGACTTGAATGTTTTTGGACTGGTCCTGCCACCTGTCTGCTGTTGGAAATGGCATGTCATGTCATGTTATGAAATTTGCAGGGCTTCAACTTTCAAAGCAAATTTTTTTCTAACTACAAAATAGCCCGTTTGTTTAAAAACAAACAAACAAACAAAACTGGAAATTACACAAAAATAATTTCCAGAAGAAAGCTACTTAACAATTTCCATTTATTCAAATGATTATAAATAACTTCTTTAAGTCAAAAATCTATATACAATTACAGAGAGCCAATTTAAACTGAAGGTTGGTTGAAGCAATTTCTGAAAGAAGACAAAAAAATTCTTTATGAATATTTGATTAATGTACCTACATCACATTAATATCTGGGTAAAAGTTTCTCCCTCAAGAAAAAATCTGTACATTGTATTTGTACAATGATGTGATAGAATTTATAAATAATGTCAAAAAGTGAAATTATGCACTTGCTTGGCTCCCACAGTACTTTTTTCAGATTTGATATTAAACTTGTAGGCTTCTAAATCAGCAGTTGATGATACATTTTCAAAAGGTCATTATAGTATGTGTACCAACATGAAAATGCAGAAGATCATACGTTACAAAATTAATTTCACATGTTGAATGCTGATAACTTGAAATCTGCCTCTGCTCTACTCATTACAATTATGTAATACAGGGCCATTTAACAAGAATGGTGGTATTATGCAGAATTCTTAAAAGCCTTTGATTCTTTGGGTACTAATAAGAAAAAGTGAATTTCTACACAAAAAGAAAATATTTGCATGTATAAATACTGAGGTAAAAAGCATTTTCATGAGGCTGCTCATCAGTGTTTGAGTGACACAGCAGGACAACTGCAAGCTGGAGATGCAGCCAATTGTAAAACTGAGTCTACCCTACTCGTAAAAGACATCCACAGCAGCAGCACTCTATGTGGTACAGAGGGCAATGTGGTAGAGAGAACAACTGACCACCAATTGGTTGTCTAAGTGATTTTGTCTTTGGTCATTGTCCTCAATAGTTACTTAGAGTCCCTTTCTGACTGCTCCAGGAATTGTTCTAGAGAAATGCTATGCAAACTGTGTTATAGAGCATAAAAAAAGATGTGGAAGATAAAGCAATATTGATGACTGTGTGATTTATTTTCCTTTTATTGGTGTTTTCTTCACTGGACTGTACAACCCATGGGATAGCCCTTGTATGTCTTCTTCACTTCCTATTTTAAGGTTTTGAATCATATTTAGCACATAATTGGCACTCAGTGTTTTTTAAATAACACATTACATTTCTACTTCATCTAAAGTGTTTCCATACTTTTCAATAATATCTACAGTGTCTCTTATAAAGGTTCCTTGAAGAAACATTTATGTACTGAAAAGTGTTTAAAAAGTTACTTTGTAGATAATTTTATGTGAGTGTCCAGCTCTAAATTCTATAAATATTTATTTACAGGTCAAATGTCCTATCCTACATTTCCTTTACATTTCAAATTTTTAAAATAATTTTCTTGACCCTATTTTCTTTATTTAAATAAATTCATTTATATCAATGATAAATGAAAAAAATCAATGAAAAATTAAGGAAAAATATGATGTTTTTCATTGATAACATCTTCTCTCTTCACACTTACCTTATTGTGAGAAAACCCTCCTCTAATAGCTTGGTCTTTTTAAATACCTATTAGTAAATTTATTAATATTTGATGATAAAATCCCTCTTTGATTTAATGCATCAGTTATTATTTCTCCCTTTAAAAAAATGGGTTAAGTTGTTTTTTGTTTCTTTTGCTTGCCTCAGTGTTTGCAGAAATTTGTTTCTGCTGCACAAACCTAGACCCATCATATCAAATTCTACAGGACAATTGCAAATAATTATTTTAAAGAATACCCTCATGAAACAAGTAAAAAATTGTAATTTTCACAAGGGTCTTACCTTTTCTTTAAAGACTCTTATCTCTGTAACAAGACCAATTCCATAACTGAGGCACCATACAAAAGAAAATGGAGTGCCCTTTGTCCACAATGTCTTAAGAACTTCATGACAGCAGCTGCCGAAAATTTTAACAAGAACTACTCTTCTAAGGACTGACCATGTTCTTTGAAGGGACATGGATGGAGCTGGAGGCCATTATCCTAAGCAAACCAACACAGGGATAGAAAACCAAATACCACAAGTTCTTGTTGATAAGTGAGATTTAAATGATGAGAACTCATGGACACATAGGGGGAACAACACACACTGGGGCCTTTTGGAGGATGGAAGATGGGAAGAGAGAGAGGATTAGGACAAATAACTGATGGGTACTAGACTTAATACCTGGGTGATGAAATAATCTGTACAACAAACTCCCGTGGCATAAGTTTACTTAAGTAACAAACCTGCACTTCTACCACCAAACTTAAAAGTTAAACATCAAACAGAAAAAAACTGGACTAGGTTGCATGTTTGTGAGACCATCCCTGTCCATGGCCCTGATTATATTGTTTAGAAGGAAAATTCATTTTAACAAGTTGAGAAAATGCCTTAAAGTACCATGTATGAAAAATATACCCTGTGTGATGTCCTATGTTCAAAGATTATGTAATTACATAATTATGTGATTGTGCACAGTTGTCAATAATTTTTTGCCTGATTTTGTTAAGAAAATGGGAAATATGAAAACAGAATTGGGTGATAGGGCCTGACTTAGTCACCAAGAAGAATATATCTTAACAGAGCACTTGAAAAAATTACCTCACATAAAATAATTTAAATTGTCATTCAGAGGGGGTAGATTGGTATCTGAATTCAAGATTTCTTTGGTTTGATTATGTCAGGTTGTTGGCCAGAGGAACCTGTTGACCAGCTGATCGATTGTGAACTCATACTCCCTCTACACACCCCACGTTTAGCATCATAGCATGGAGAGACCATGGATTGGGAAACGTCCAACATTAGGCTGTTCATGAAGAGTTTTCATTTGCTGACTTGGATGTCTGGTGATTGTAGTAAGCACCACCTAGTCTGCCTCCTCCTCCCTTTCCATTGTCAGAGTGTGGATCAGGCTGTCAGAAAAGTCAGGCTGGGTACTTGCAATCTCTCCTCCCGCCCCAACCCTCTGCAGGCTCACAAGCCCAACTACATACTTTTTAAAAGTGTTTGTTGTATTAACATATGTAGAGTTAGATAATTCATTTAATAATGCAGGTGCCTGATTTCATCCAATTTAGAGTTAAGAAAACCAGTGTTAAGTAACTTACTTGACATCATACCGCTAATAAGATGTGGGATGAGAATCTGAACCCAGGATTTCATGGAATATTCTATGTGAAGTGAATACTGGAAATCTGGAGGGTTGTTATTCATTCCAGACAGGTTGGCAAAATAGCTATAGTGTACATTTTCTAATGAATGGTGATTTTATAGTTTAAATGTGTATGTGATTCTTTTTGATGTTTATTAGTTTACTTCCACTCCAGGCTTTTGATTATTTTAAAGTTTATATGTTTTCAAGCAATGGTGATGATGAATTGGAAGATTTAAATGTTGTTATCTCCATCTCCATCACATCCATCAGGAGTTTAATACTACTAGAGGATCTTCTTACAATGACATCAGAAGGAGGTCAGAACATATACATACATTATATACACACACACACACATATATACACACACACACACATATATATATATATTCCTTTCTCTTTTTCCTTACCAAAACTGTTCGCTTTAAAAAAAAACACACATTCCACTGAGGTAACTGAATTTTTTAGAAGTAGAGGAATGATGTGTGAAAATGAAGAACACAATTTAAATCTGTCATTTAATCACTTGGATCAGTTTTGAAGAAACATGTAATGTTCAGTGCACTATTATTCTGGGAGATAAATCTACAATAGTTGATATTTATGTGGTATTTTCCCATTAAGCCTGAAAAGATAAAAAAAGAAAACTTTGACTTGGTAACACTCCTCAAAGTAGTTTTAGATTATCCAAAATCATACATGTATAACTTTGGCTTTTTAAAAAACTTATTTGACAAAAATGTAAAGGCCTGGTTTTCTACTAGTTTTATGAAGCTCTATTAATGTGAAAACGTCCCTTTCTAGGTCCTTCCACCTATTAAAATCACAGTTCTTGGAGCTCCAGGCACGGTTTGAGGCATAGAGACAAGAGTGGATAGAGTTTCCTGAAGACCCGGGGGCCTCCTCTCAGTGCCCTTCCTCTCTGTACACGTTTCAAGCCTAGCTGTTACTGTTGCGGCTGCCTGGTCTAGCTCAGCTAAGCCTGAACGGTTCTGCCAGAAACTTGCAGGGCTGCCTATAGCACACATCCACTTGTGCTACGCGAAGCTCATCCGCACAGCACCCCACAGTCATCTTCAGATGCACAGAGCTGTCCACAGCGGGGCTACCTGCACTTTAACATAAAAACAAATAGCCGGGCCGGGCGCGGTGGCTCACGCCTGTAATCCCAGCACTTTGGGAGGCCGAGGCGGGGGCGGATCACAAGGTCAGGAGATCGAGACCATCCTGGCTAACACGGTGAAACCCCGTCTCTACTAAAAATACAAAAAACTAGCCGGGCGTGGTGGCTTCGCCTGTGGTCCCAGCTACTCGGGAGGCTGAGGCAGGAGAATGGCGGGAACGTGGGGGGCGGAGCTTGCAGGGAGCCAAGATGGCGCCGCTCACTCCAGCCTGGGGGACAGAGCGAGACTCCGTCTCAAAAAAAAAAAAAAATAAATAAATAAATAAATAAATAAATAAATAAACAAACAAATAGCCTGCAACCAGGTTAAAATGCAGCTTCCCACTCCATGGCAGGGACTGAAATTCTGCCACTGTAACACGTTCCCACCTGCTACTGATGATTCCAGTTAGAGGAAGTCACTGTGGGAAGCAAAGTCTCCGCTAACGTAATGTGTTTATGGGAGAAAACAGGAACCACACATCAAGGCAATAACACAATCCCTACTCTGTTTTCTCACCCATCTTTGCTTCATTGTAAAGATGACCTTGTCATGATTTGCTTTTGTTTCTTTCCTCGTTGAATACTAAATAGAATCATGACATGGCAAGATGGGCGTTCTTGTTTATGGACTCAGATTACGGAGGTACCCTATCAAGAGATGGACATTTAATCAAAAATTAAGTTGCAATATCACACATGTGTTTAAAGATACTATAATAATTTTCTGTGTTTTCTGTGGTTAAGGAAATAGTTGTGCGGACATTTCTCTGTGGATAACTTACTTATATACTTGTTTAAGGGTAATTTCCCCCTTTATTTTCCCCGGTTACAAACATAAGCCTGCTGTTTAAAATGAGAAGATATCTGTATTGAGTAGGCATACTGACTAGAAGCCAAATCTGGGAAGAGGGTCAGTTAATGGGGAACAAAGAGCAAAGTGGTCAGCAGAAGATGAGTAATTCTCTCCAAATCAAGCTGTTTTTTGGGCCCCTCTCGACATTGCATAGGTTTTCAAAGCTTTTGTACAGCAATTTCAGATTTAGCCATGAGCACTTCCCACGAAATTCAGACCTAGCATGTGCGACCAGGTAAGAAAATACCCAAATAAAATACCCAAGAAAATTTCCACTTTCCTGACTCTGGTAATAGCCAGTCGCTCTGACATGCCCTCCTCAGCCCAGAGCAGAGGCCTCCATGCAAACACTCTCCCCCCTGTCCTTTTTCCAACTGCTCAATTTGCGTTTCCACAGTGAACACGTTCTGGAGTCTAAGACCTCGTGATAAGAAAGAAAAAAACTACCCCTGACCCGCGTACTCAGAAAAAAATCTCTGCCATTCTGGTCTCTCGTTTCCTTTGCATTTTAACACATTATTACCTTTACTATACATAAAATTTTAAATTTTGACTTTTCATGCAATGTTACATATTTTTCATTTTTTTCAGGGTCAGAAAAACCTTTTAAAATATCAATTTTAATGACTTTAATATTTCATCCTGATTCTTCTCTAATTTACCTAGTGACTTCACTAATAGTCACATGTAGTTGGTGACTGAAGGTTTCCTCCAACCTTATAAATGAATAAATTACCATCTTTCCATCCAGGGATGTTCACATTACACTCTGCAGCAGAGCCCCTCAACTGGGCAGAGTGGGCTCCACTCACCGCAGAGCAAGCCCTGGCTGGGGGTCTGTGAATCTGGAAGGAGGGAATCTATTTTCAAACACACAGAGATGCCTTGTGAACTAGCAGCAGTGTGGTTTATTTGTATATATCTTCACTAACATTTCTGAGTCTTTTCTTAAGACAACTTATTAGAAAGGGAAAGACTAGTTAAGAACATTTTTAAGGTACTTAATAAATATGACAAATATTGAGAGTAATTAGAAAGTTGCTCTCCAGAAAGCTCTACTAATTTATGCTCACAACAATAGTCCTATTATAGCTCAAAGTATGATACCTTTTATCCTTTTCTCATTTGCTGGGTGGGGGAAGTGCTTTCTTCTTTAATTTACAGCTCTGTGGTTACTAGGGAGGTTGCAAATTTTCATGTTTACTAATCATTTGTATTTACACTACTATAAATTTTCCAGTCTGCCCTCCACTGTAAAGCATTCGCATATGATGATGTTTATAAAGATTGGCAATTTTCTTATCTAATTTCCCCCCCAAAAATCACAACTCTTTCATTTAAAGTTTTTAATATACCACTCTGAGAAGGATATCTAATTTGGTGGATATATGCTAAGAAAGACATATATAATTCTTAAAGCATTCTGGGAATTCACAATGATGCACAAATTCTGCCTGTTGATACAGGTTAATTTACCCTTTTTCATTTCACGAAGACAGAAGGCATTAAAACAATGGGCAAATGAATTTGGTCTCATTTGCTTTAAAGCACAGTTGGCTTTTTTTTTTTTTTTTTGAGATGGAGTCTTGCTCTGTCAGCCAGGCTGGAGTGCAGTGGCCGGATCTCAGCTTACTGCAAGCTCCGCCTCCCGGGTTTAGGCCATTCTCCTGCCTCAGCCTCCCGAGTAGCTGGGAATACAGGTGCCCGCCACCTCGCCCGGCTAGTTTTTTTGTATTTTTTTAGTAGAGACGGGGTTTCACCTTGTTAGCCAGGATGGTCTTGATCTCCTGACCTCGTGATCCACCCGTCTCAGCCTCCCAAAGTGCTGGGATTACAGGCTTGAGCCACCGCGCCCAGCCGGCACTGTTGGCATTTTAATCCCTTTGACAACTTGTACTGTATCTAGTCAATTGGTAGGACAATATAAAATAGCTTCATGATGATGTCTTTATGCCTTGCATTGTCTCCATCTTTCTCTCTTTGTTTTGCGCTTAGATATCACCCCAAATCCTATTTCTTGTCTGGATGGAGGAAATACTATTTTTAATGATTTTGATCATTGAATTATTTCTCTTACATAGAAATCCTCTGAATTTGTGTTCCGGGTATTTAGGGTCAGCTGTGTGCATCTGTTGTACTAAGCAGGGACATATAGTGGTACACCAGAGACCCTGCCCTCCTGGGGGCACAGACATTCAAAGACACATCGTGACTGCATGAAGCAGCCTCTGCAGACAGAGATGCAGTGACTGAGATAATGAAGTGCTATGAGAAAGTGTAACAGGGGCTACCAACTACTTAAGATAAGTGGGAAGAGTTTCCCTGAGGACTTGTTCCTCAAAGGTGAGAACTGAAGGAAAAATAGGCAAAGGTGTGAGAGAAGTTCCAGGGGTTGACAACAAGTAAAGGGAATGAATTGTGGTGAGATTATTTAGGGCCCTGTGGTCTGTATGAAGGGCATCAAATTCTATTCTAGTGTACTAAAAGTCATGGATTCTCTTTGGCTAGAGAGTTCATGATCAGGATTTCACTTGTTTAAGGAGACAGGCTATAGGGCCAACAGTGAAGCTAGGGTTCATTGAAACACAAGTCTAGAGGATTTCTGTGTAGAGGAGAAATAATTCAATGATCAAATTCATAGGAGTAGCTTGATTCAAAGACAGCAATAACACCAGTCAATCAGATGGGTTTTCACTGAGACTTTGGCCGAAAACAATTGAAAAGACTTACAGGGTATTTAGAAGGTATAATTGTCAGAAGTTGGTAATAGAAAAATAATTTTAAACTATTTATTTTATTTACAGTACCATACACTTGAATGAATACATCACTCTATATTTAAAAACATGCTACCCCATGCTATGCCCTCACATAAACTCCAAATTAAAAAAAAAATATGAATTTTTTTTGGCTGTCACTTTTATTATAAGAAAAACTTAAATAGAAAGGGCACAGAAAAAAGGAAGAGCAACATCGGCATCAACTGCATTTTTTTAAACTGTGGTACATTTACGTAAAGGGATGGGAGCCAGGAAGGTATAAGGGGAGTACTTGTTGAAAGGCACTGGGAATGAGATTGGATAGCCATCCTCAGTGTGAAGGGAGTTCATTTTGAGCTAAAAGATAAAATAAAAAGGCAGGAGGCAGAGGCTTCTAAGAGGACACTACACAATCAAGTTAGTTTCCAGATTCTTGCTGCAGGCTTTGTGTCATTTCATCTTATTTTAGATTGTTATCTGAGATGTGGAAGTAAGTTCACAAGGGAATCTTGAAGTCTGCAGGGATCAGAGCAGGCAAAGGTGCTCAACTTTGATGCCTGCAGAATGGGGAATAGCCAGCATGCAGGAGCTTCCTTTTTAGCAAAGATGCAGCAACACCAGAAGTTTAACTTGTCCAAGATGCCAAGGGTCAAAGCAATCAGAGGTTTCCCAGTGAAAAAGCTGCCAGCCCCTCATGAAACAGGTTAGCACAAGCTATTCTCTATGGCAAGTTTTCAAAATCACAGTTAAGGGAACCTCAGTGGCTTTATCTAGAAATCTGAATTTAAATAATATTTATTTTAGTTTTAGAAAGAATCAACATTTGGCTTACTATTTAAGATGCTTTATTTAAAGCTTAATTGAGTAATAAAAATGCATGATTTTCTTGTCAAGAAATATCTTGGACTTCTTGAAAACATGGAACACACTGTATTTATTTTTAAGAAATCACTGATAAAAGAGGTTTGGATTTAAAAGTACATTTTTTTTTGTTATGACTTACTAATTCAACTCTTTTACTTACGCCAACTGTTAATCCTGCAAAGGATAAAGATACTTTGTTTTTCACTATATTCCAAAATAGTGTAGACACATTCAGGCAGAAATGGTGTAAATATCTTGACCTTTTCTGTGAGTAAGGAACTAATGTGAAAGATAGACCATTGTCATCATTAAGAAACCACCACCCTCCTTTCCACAATGAAGCAACCAGTTTTCCCAAAACAACATAATGCAATGCTCTGCCACCCCAAGTGTGGCTGTAGGAGTTTGGGTTCTCTAGGTGGAAATGCTTTCTAAGGCATGCAAGTGACAAGGGGATTTACTGGAGGGTTATGGGGTTGCACATAACATGCTGGAACGGCTTCGGAACCACTGGAACCAGCTCTGAGGGGCAGACTGGGGCAGAGCAGCTGAGCTGAGGGTGCTACATCTCTCCTTGCACTGATGGCTCCAGGACCCAGCCTCCAGGAGGAAGAGGAGTTCAGAGGAATCAGAGTCAGATCCCGACCATGGCCAGGTGAGAAAACAGCTTCATTGGCAGCTCCACCAAGGCTGAACGGTAGAGGAAACTTCTCCTAAGATATCATTGGTGCTGTCCACACAAAAAGAAGAAATTGATGCAACAGAGTACATCCAACCCCAGCATCCGCCGTAATGCAATTCTGAGTTTGGCAGGATGTGAAATCTGAGACTCAACTGTATCTTTAGTGTAAGAAGATAGTTCATTCAGGTCTGGTGGAGAACATAATGATTTTAATTGGGGAATAATTTGTTTTAACCCACATAATCTCCCTTAAGAAAACACTATGTGTCATAAGTTTAAACATTTTAGCTAATTGAGGTTATTTTTGTTCAGGGATGTGTGATATTTCAGCATAACCAGATTTTAGCACCTAATCCCGTAGCCATAGTGATGGGAGGCAGGAAAATTGGACTCTGAGTTGTCTACTCTCTACAGGAGAAAAGGGTAGAAAAATCGTTTGTAGAACTATTAATAAATTTAGCCTAGAAACTCAAAAATGCATTTGCTAAAAAAATTGCATTTGCTATCGATTTTTAAAAATTTACTTAGTATGACTTTGACGGTGGGCCAAAGCATTTACATGAGTTATTGCCTAAGTCTTCTTTACCCAGCTGGGAATATAATGGGAATGAAAACTTTAATTGGAAGCAAGAGAAGGATACTATTGAGCTGCCCCAAACAGCTGACATGTATTGAGGAGGATAGTCCAGGCTCGTTGGCTTCATGACACAGGAGTGACCTCATTGGTTTCATTCTTCCTATTTTATAAGTGAGAAGACTAAATTCCTTTAGAGTTAAGTCATATGGACACATTGCCTAACTAATCACCAGCAGAATCAACCTCAAACCTGTCGGACCGTGGGGCTTGTGCCCCTAGTCACCTCCTAATGTGCCTCCTTAACCTAAGGCAGGTGCTCCCACCTTTGTCCATGAGGGAATCCCACTATTGATTTGCGACTCTAGGGTACACCATGTGTGCTCATGGTGGTTAGGAGATGTGCCTTGGGCTACCCCAGTCCTCGCTGGGAGCTGGAGGACCACCCTCAGCACATGCTGGGGAGCAGGAAGCTGAGGGAGGAGGAAGCACATTCATTCATGTCTCTAGTTCCTATCGAAAGAATCACAGGGCCTAGCACATAGAAGACCCTCAGCCCATTTTATAGAGTGTGAGTGTGTTACTATCGACGTACTTGGCATTCTAAGATGTCCTTTGGGGTTTCAGGACTGGATTTGCCAGACATTTTTAGGCCAGGGGCAAACATGACTGAAAAAATTGTGTCTCAATCTTAACACCTTTACAATCTATTGAGGCCTCCTAGGATAGAAAAATTAAGCAACGTGGTGGAAAGGATAAGCACATGATGCGGTTTGTCCAGCCCAGTAGGCCTGTGCCTGCCTCTGTCAACCTGAGCCAACCCAGGCGACAACTCCTGGAGACTCTACTTCTCCCCTGTGAGAGTAAAGCTTCACATTTTATTATTTAGGTAGACTTCTGTTTAAGGAACATAAGGCATTATGCAGAAAATAATACAATGTAAAGCTTCCCTTTTAAAAAATTATTTTTGGGCCAGGTACTGTAGCCTATGTCTATAATCTCAGCACTTTGGAAGGCTGAGGAAGAAGGATCACTTGAGCCCAAGAGTTTGAGACTAGCCTGGTCAACATAGCAAAACCAGGTCGCTACAAAAAGTAAAATTCGCTGGGCATGGTGGTGCACACCTCTAGTCTCAGTTACTAGAAAGGCTGGGGCAGGAGGATCCTTTGAACCTGGGAGGTTCAGGTTGCAGTGAGCTGTGATGATGCCATTGCACTCCAGCTTGGTTGACAGAGCAAGATTCCAACTCAAAAAAAAAAAAAAAAAAAAAAATTAGCAGTAGTGAGTGCAGTATAGCGTCATATTCAAGAGTGAAGACCGTTTAGCCATATTACCATATTCCTCACTTCAAAGCTCTTACAGTTTAAGGTATACATATTTAATATTCACAACAAACCACCTGGGTGTATATCAATATCTCATTTTATATAAATGGAAACTGAGTCTCAGAGATAATGTTTTTTGTTGAAGTATTAGTTTATTCACTGTTTAAGGAGTTAACATTCCCTGTCAATATTTGTTTCTTAATATAAATGCCCTCACTCTGAATCTCTTCAGAACCAAAGGGCAGGATGTCTACTTGGGAAATAATTAAACAATTGATTTGCAAAGTTGGTGCAAATATGGAAAGGAGAAGGGAGCTTGATGAGCTTCAATCAATAAGAATTTCTTCAGGGCTTCCATGCAAAGTAGCTACTTCTTGATGGAGGATAGTGAAGAATAAAATTGTGGGCCTAATCATAAGGAGGTTGTAATCTCTCCATGGCAGTGCACATATCCATGAAGCAATGGAGCGTGATTTAAGATCTTGTATGTGTGAGAAAATAATTGGTCTGCTGTGTAACTGCTTCATGAGGAAATAGAATTTGAACTTGTTTCTGAATACAGTTTTAGCTGAGAGGCCTGGAATTTGAATTTATACCGTTGCCTGGCCTATTACTGATGCTTCTCTTCCATTTTATTCAGTGACTTACATATTTGGAAAGCAACATAGACTTCAAAATTTGGGCTAATATTTAGCAATTGCCCACCTTGTAAAATGTATTGAGATAAACCATTTTAATCTAGCAGTCTTTGAAGGCACAGTGATTACTGCCATTTTACAGATAAAGGAACCAAAGCTTGAAGAGTTTAAATAAGCAATGAATTCGTTAATTTCACATTGATTTTGGCTGAATTCTTTTAAGAGGTAGTTTTTAGACCCTGAGCTTAAATTTGTCAGCACATTTAGTATTGAATACTTGCACGTTGAATTTTTATAAATCACACGAAATCTCGCTAACGTTTTTGAGCAAATCATCTCAGATTCCTACTGTGGCCCATGAATACAGCCAGTTCTGTTTTGTTGTTGAATGTCACCGTGTTACCCGGGGTGTAGGAGAAAAATTCTTGACTGGCTAGAGTGGGTGCTTCGTCTCGTCTTCACCCCTTTCTCCGAGTGGGGATGAAACCTTGGTTTGTCTGACTCATGTGCTAAACTACTCTACTCTCCTGCATTCTAGTTTCTGTAAGAATTCCGATCAGTGGGCCAGGCGCGGTGGCTCACGCCTGTAATCCCAGCACTTTGGGAGGCCGAGGCGGGTGGATCACGAGGTCAGGAGATCGAGACCATCCTGGCTAACATGGTGAAACCCCGTCTCTACTAAAAATACAAAAAACTAGCCGGGCGCGGTGGCGGCGCCTGTGGTCCCAGCTACTCGGGAGGCTGAGGCGGGAGAATGGCGGGAACCCGGGAGGCGGAGCTTGCAGTGAGCCAAGATGGCGCCACTCACTCCAGCCTGGGCGACAGAGCGAGACTCCGTCTCCCCCCACAACAAAGCAGAATTTAGCTCAGTGTGCCAATTACAAATAAAGCCCCTCAGGAAGCTGGGTGATGCGATGCATTATAGATCTATGAATTCCAGCGCACGTACATCATGTGTTGACCACGGCGTTTCAGTTCCTGATGGAAGAGCTTACCGATAACATACGGTGTTTTTATCCCACCGTTTGGGGCCATGTGCTGGGCCTACAGGAAACCTGGAAAAAAAGGAAATTACAAAACAAAGCAAAAAAAAAAAAAAAAAATCAATATCCGTTCACCTCTTTGCTCACAGTCATTATCACAAATCAGTTGCCAGGTAGCTTTACATTTTGGCAACTGGCTTCATTTCACCATCAACACAAATGGTTTGTTGGCGGAAGCTGCAGCTGAGCTTCCGGTCTGTCAGGCGACTCTGCCATTGCTCAGTTCCAATCAAAGGAGGGCGGGGTGTCTCCTCTGCTCTGAATGTTCTCAAGTTACAAAAACAAATGTTTAAAAGAAAAAAAGGAGACCGGGCGTCCAGATGGGGGACACATTTTTCCTCATTGCACTTGCATGTGAGAACTTAGGTATCACAAGAATAAATAAAATGTCTCAGGAAAACATGGCAACAGGCTGACTCATTTTAAAAGGGCCGATGCATTTCAGGTCCACAGCAAGTTGAGCAGGCCAGTGCCGTGAGAGAGTCCTGTGATAAAAGACTAGATGGAATTCTTTATAAAAGCACGAGAAAATATTCTGAACACTTTTAGTAGATTCATGTATGTGCCTTTACTTAGAAGATTTGTCTTCTAAAAAACAAGTGAATTAGATTTCCAAATCACCCTTAGCAGGTATATGTGGACCTGGCATACTAGATAGGCTTTAGGGCATTAGGTGTGCTAAGCACCCTGAGTTAAAAAAAAAAAAAAAAAAAAAAAAAAGGCATGTCTTTTGAGAAATGAGTATGAATGGCTATATAAATTTTAAAATTTCTTTTTTTCCAGTGCCTTTTTATATGTGAGTTTTATCACGTAGCCTATGAAATCTAACAAACAAAAATGAAGTTGTTTGTTTTCTTTTTTGCACCCTTGGTCCATTCTTGAGTTTCAACAGGAGAGAGATGCCTCTGAAAGATGAATCACACACACTGTGGGTGGGGATGGAGGAAGTCTTTGTTCTAGGATTAAAGCAAGATAGTTTTTCTATTCTTGAAGTCTGCTGGAGAGGGACTCTTATGGACGGAATGTGTCCCCCTAAAATTCATATGTTGAAGGCTTAACTCCCACCAATATGATGGTATTTAGAGCTTTTGGGAGAAAATTGAGATTACATGAGATCATGAACACCCTACCCTTAGAATCAAGATTAGCACATCAGTTAGAACAGACAACACAGAGCTCCATTTCTCTTTTTTTTTTTTTTCCCACACATCGAGGAAAAGCCATGTGGGGACATAGTGAGAAGCCGTCCACAGTGCAGAGACTGTTCTTATCTCTCCAACCACCAGTTTGTAATGATTATCTGGGTGCAAGTTAGCCCAGATCTTCTGTTCCGTTGGAGCAGCCACAACTCCAGTTTTCAGCAGCACAACACTGTGTGGCCCTACACCACACCATTCCTTCATTAACAGCAAGTGTTTGTTTAGCACCTGCCATCTGTTCATCAGGTCCAGTCTTACCCATCTATTTGTCAGGTCCAATCTTTCATGTCCTAGAATAAAATAGTGAATAAAGTGTAAATATAAGCACTCAATTAAAAAAGGAGCGCAGAACTGTACTAAAGGAACGGCCAAAAGATGCAACAGGAACATTTAGAAGTGGCATCTAGTGTAGACAGCTGAGTTCAGACCTCAAGGATAAGCAGGTCTTAGATGGCCACACAGAGAAATGCAGGTCTTGGCAGCAAGAATAGTTTCCATGGAAGAGCAGAGTGAGGTGGTTCAGGAATGCCGGTGGCTGCAATGCATCTTCCAGTCCTGCAGAGAGGGCTTTTCAGGAGCCTCAACCCGTTTCTAAACTTGTGCCTGCAATCCGCAACTCTATGGTTGGGTCCTATGGATCACTCCCTGGAAAACTTGTTCATTCACAACCTCCTGGTTTAGTCTAGTGGCAGCCTTCGCTTACTGATGTCTTTTCTACTCATCTTTCTTGGTCTAAGTCAAGAGTTAACTCCTGGGAATCTATGTTCAGTCCTATGAAGAAGAATCTTCCATTTCATTAAACTCCTGTAGCACTTGATGTGCATGTGTAGGTTAGTACTTATGCAGGGGTTAATGGTGGACTTATCTGTTTCACTGGCCAATGGTAGACTCTTAACTAGATGCCTGAACCTCTCAGGCACAGAGGTCACATCTTCCTCACGCTGGGTACTCAGAAACTCAAAGTAATACATACATAGTGACTTGAATTGCTTCTGCTTAAGAGAAAATTATTAGTAGACAAAGTTTATGTGTGACATCTCCCTTCCAGCCTCCTCCTGAATGTTTTCCCCCAGTTTTACCTTAAGCGCTCCATGCATTAGTCTCACCTTATTAAGGCATTTTAGGGTGACAAGGGTTCATGCAAATACTGGATATGGCTTCCGCTTGAAATTCCCAGGATTAGATTCTTTATATATGGTCAAATAATAACCAAGTCAAATGAAATTTCATGGAACATCCTAAAGATAGTCTGCTTCTTCTCAGATATTATTTGTGCATTTCAACAGAGGTCTTAAATGTTTATTTTATTATCTTAGTCTGTTGGGGCTGCTGTACCAAAATTCCATACACTGGATTGCTTATAAACAACAGAAATTTGCTTCTCACAGATCTGGAGCATCTGGGCAGTCCAAGATCAAGCTGTCCTGGTCGGGGATCATTTCCTGGTTCATAGACGGGGCCTTTTCCCTGCGTCCTCAGACAGTGGAAGGTGTGAGAGAGCTCTCTGGGGCCTCTTTTATAAGGGCACTAATCCCATTCATGAAAGCTCCTTTTTCCTAATCAAATCATTTCCAAAGGTCCCACCTCCAAATTCCATTATATTCGGGATCAGGATTTCAACACATGAATTTTGTGGAAAACACTTTCAGAACATAGTACTTAGTCACTGAGAAAAACTAATGTAGACACTTTTAATATGTCAAAAAGATCCTGAAGAGAGGCTTTTAACATTCAAATTCGAGATGTGGCTTACGGAGAGTGGGCACTTTTGAATACAAAGTAGTTGATCTTCCCTGTCGCAACAGTGTTAACTTCAAAAAATAAAAAGAAAAAAATTGGGGAAAATGATATGTTTTCAATATGAATGTTGTTGCTTCTATTAAAATGCATGTCATTGTTCTTGAAGCTGGCACGTGGTAGATAAGTGATAGCATTTTCCGACTGTGCAGTTCAGTGCCAGTCCACAGAACAATGAGCTTTAATAAACCTAGAGCGACATATCCTTGTGGTTTTGACCTGCAGGTGCATCTAGACATCACACCACATCTGTCCTCTTCCTGTTTCCTCCTTCTCTTATGAATAACCAAATTCTGCTTGACTACAGAAAACTTTTTGGAACAAAGAATTCTTGTGAACTTCAATATCCTTTTCATCCTTTTACACGTATTCAAGATTCTTCCTCCTAAAAAAATAAATAAATAATGTTTGTCTTTTAGATTGCAAGGCACCTGACATTCAATTCATTTCCAACCTCCAATTAGGGTTTTAACCAGATAGCACTGAGTTAAGGCAATATTATGATTGCGAAATCATGCTTGACATCACGCTTTTATAAAACGTCTCCTTCAGTTTAGGTGAGAGTTTTAGGTAAGTAAGTAAGATTTAGTGATGAAATACCCTTCATCTGATTTCCTGCAAGGCATGACACTATGGTTAGGATCACAGGGGTCATTCAGATTTTCTGTTTTTGAATGGAAAAAAACCAAGTCAATTATTCTTCATAGATAGTGTATAACTTAAAGGACAAGTGTGGCTGGGTGCAGTGGCTCATGCCTGTAATCCCAGCACTTTGGGAAGCGGAGGTGAGTGGATCACCTGAGGTCAGGAGTTCGAGACCAGATTGGCCAACATGGTGAAACCCTGTCTATACAAGAATACAAAAATTAGTTGAGTGTGGTGGTGGGTGCCTGTAATCCCAGCTACTCAGGAGGTTGAGGCGGGAGAATCGCTTGAACCTGGGAGGCAGAGGTTGCAGTGAGCCAAGATTGCACCACTGCACTCCAGTGTGATGACAGAGCGAGACTCTGTCTTAAAAATAAATAAAAACAAATAAATAAAGGACAAGTGTTTCTCAATACAATTGGATTTTGAGGTTTAGAAAAGAAAAAAATGAATAGTAAAGTGAAAATCTTGGAAGTATCAGAAGCATGAATATGAGGAAGTACTAGAATAATTACTATTCCTCTAATGCTTTATAGTATCAGGCCAACATACTGTTTCATAATGAAGTCCTATGTCAATGGCTTTGCTTTACAAAATAATTAGCCATTTGCAAAAGAAAGAAAGGAAGTAGAAAAGGAAGAAAGGAAAGAAGAAAGGAGCACACAAATTTTTGCATGAGTTTCAGAAATTTTAGTAAAACAGGTATTTGGAGTTGATGTGTGTGATCATTTATCACATACATGTACAGATATTCTAGGTGCTTTTCCTAAACCGGCAGTTTGTATGGTAGAACCCTGAGTATGTGGACTGAGGCTGTGGCATGGCAAACAAGTCATTTACTTTTTTCATGGTCCATCACTACCAATCACATTCTTTTTTTTTTATTATTATTATTATACTTTAAGTTCTAGGGTACATGTGGATAACGTGCAGGTTTGTTACATATGTATACCTGTGCCATGTTGGTGTGCTGCACCCATCAACTCATCAGCACCCATCAACTTGTCATTTACATCAGGTATAACTCCCAATGCAATCCCTCCCCGCTCCCCCATCCCCGTGATAGGCCCTGGTGTGTGATGTTCCCCTTCCCGAGTCCAAGTATCTCATTGTTCAGTTCCCACCTATGAGTGAGAACATGCGGTGTTTGGTTTTCTGTTCTTGCGATAGTTTGCTGAGAATGATGGTTTCCAGCTGCATCCATGTCCCTACGAAGGACACAAACTCATCCTTTTTTATGGCTGCATAGTATTCCATGGTGTATATGTGCCACATTTTCTTAATCCAGTCTGTCACTGATGGACACTTGGGTTGATTCCAAGTCTTTGCTATTGTGAATAGTGTCGCAATAAACATATGTGTGCATGTGTCTTTATAGCAGCATGATTTATAATCCTTTGGGTATATACCCAGTAATGGGATGGCTGGGTCATATGGTACTTCTAGTTCTAGATCCTTGAGGAATCGCCATACTGTTTTCCACAATGGTTGAACTAGTTTACAGTCCCACCAACAGTGTAAAAGTGTTCCTATTTCTCCACATCCTCTCCAGCACCTGTTGTTTCCTGACTTTTTAATGATCGCCATTCTAACTGGTGTGAGATGGTATCTCATTGTGGTTTTGATTTGCATTTCTCTGATGGCCAGTGATGATGAGCATTTTTTCATATGTCTGTTGGCTGTATGAATGTCTTCTTTTGAGAAATGTCTGTTCATATCCTTTGCCCACTTTTTGATGGGGTTGTTTGTTTTTTTCTTGTAAATTTGTTTGAGTTCTTTGTAGGTTCTGGATATTAGCCCTTTGTCAGATGAGTAGATTGCAAAAATTTTCTCCCATTCTGTAGGTTGCCTGTTCACTCTGATGGTAGTTTCTTTTGCTGTGCAGAAGCTCTTTAGTTTAATTAGATCCCATTTGTCAATTTTAGCTTTTGCTGCCGTTGCTTTTGGTGTTTTAGACATGAAGTCTTTGCCCATGCCTATGTCCTGAATGGTACTACCTAGGTTTTCCTCTAGGATTTTTATGGTATTAGGTCTAACATTTAAGTCTCTAATCCATCTTGAATTAATTTTCGTATAAGGAGTAAGGAAAGGATCCAGTTTCAGCTTTCTACTTATGGCTAGCCAATTTTCCCAGCACCATTTATTAAATAGAGAATCCTTTCCCCATTTCTTGTTTTTCTCAGGTTTGTCAAAGATCAGATGGCTGTAGATGTGTGGTATTATTTCTGAGGACTCTGTTCTGTTCCATTGGTCTATATCTGTTTTGGTACCAGTACCATGCTGTTTTGGTTACTGTAGCCTTGTAGTATAGTTTGAAGTCAGGTAGCATGATGCCTCCAGCTTTGTTCTTTTGACTTAGGATTGTCTTGGCAATGCAGGCTCGTTTTTGGTTCCATATGAACTTTAAAGCAGTTTTTTCCAATTCTGTGAAGAAACTCATTGGTAGCTTGATGGGGATGGCATTGAATCTATAAATTACCTTGGGCAGTATGGCCATTTTCACGATATTGATTCTTCCTATCCATGAGCATGGTATGTTCTTCCATTTGTTTGTGTCCTCTTTGATTTCACTGAGCAGTGGTTTGTAGTTCTCCTTGAAGAGGTCCTTTACATCCCTTGTAAGTTGGATTCCTAGGTATTTCATTCTCTTTGAAGCAATTGTGAATGGAAGTTCATTCCTGATTTGGCTCTCTGTTTGTCTGTTACTGGTGTATAAGAATGCTTGTGATTTTTGCACATTAATTTTGTATCCTGAGACTTTGCTGAAGTTGCTTATCAGCTTAAGGAGATTTTGGGCCGAGACAATGGGGTTTTCTAAATATACAATCATGTCATCTGCAAACAGGGACAATTTGACTTCTTCTTTTCCTAACTGAATACCCTTGATATCTTTCTCTTGCCTGATTGCCCTAGCCAGAACTTCCAACACTATGTTGAATAGGAGTGGTGAGAGAGGGCATCCCTGTCTTGTGCCCAATCACATTCTTAAGACTTGGCTTACTAACAGTAGTCATAAGCCCAGAGCTTGTAGTTATTAGCCTACTTATCAGAAACAGCCTGCAGTAAAAAAGATATCTGGCTCAACATTTGTAGGGGGATTGTATGCAAATTTATAACAATAATAATTATATGCAGAATGTTGTAATTGCTTAGCCTTTAACAACAACAACAACAAAAATACAGACCTTATTTCTCCAAATTGAAGTGTGTGAGACAGCTGGCCCTCAGAGAATTCACTGTCTAATGTCTCATCTCTACACCTGTCCTTTTTATAATAATTTTTGTAACAACTTTGAGACAAATATGCTCCTGTTCTCTTAGAGGAGGAAAATTATCCTGAAATGCTAGGTGATTTATTGAGGTCATATGTGAGGTTGGACCCATGACTCTGAGCCTCACGCTCTTTTCATAGCATCACTGCCTCTGGTAACAGATGGCTTCCTTCCATCATGGTGGCAGTAACCTCAAAGAGGGTTAAGACAATGCCTTTGAATTAGATTCAATGCACAGTTAATGTGTATTTTAAACATTTCAGTATATCAATATCCTGTTAGTTTTCATAATACTCTTCTGTAGTTGAAAATATATCCTTGGTGAAGAAATGTTTAATTTAGGATAACCCTCATAAAAATGCTTTCCCCAATTTTCCCAGGGTAGCAGGTTGGACAGATTTTGCTCTGTGAACGTGTGTGTGATGAAACCAAATACTAGTGTTGATTGATGCTGCAAATGAAACAATCTAAGCAAATATTTTCCAACTAGAAAAAAATAGATTAAAAAATCATAGAATATTGAATTTGGTGCTGACTCAAGTTAGTGCCATTAATGAATCTATAATCAATTGTTACTGAATACAGAAAATACATTGTGACACTGCAAAAGCTGCTGAAGTATGAGAGGTAAAAATTACCTGAAAGTCAAAAAATTGATAGAATGTATTTCAATAGCTTGTAATTGGTTTTATATTTAGAGTTGTTAAAGGTCTAGGAAAATTACTCTTTTTAGTCAGAAATAATTTATAATATTTATGGAGAAAATTATGAGCTACTTGGTAGTCACAAATTTGGGGGTTTAAAAACATCTTGATACATAACAGCCATGAACATTAAGGATATGTTTTATGATTGGACTTTATTGTACAATATAATTGAGCAACTGGTCTAAAAACTCTGTATGTAGAAAAGGACACTAACCATTATATCTACTTTGAGCAGAGTTTAGTAGTTATTGATTGGGATATAATTTAATAAATATTTTAAGTCATAGGTTAGACTTAGACCATGGATTATATCCAAGATCATTTATTTATTAGTTGTCTGATGTCAGGTAGGTCACTAGAATTTACTGGGCTTGATTTTCGTTATGCAATGGATAGTTTAAGACATAGCTATCTAGTTCATATTACTTTGAGGAGTACATGTTTTAATAAATATAATTCTATTGTAGAGCTAACCCAAACATTTATTAAGATTAGAAGGAAACTCTAGATCTTAAGATAATTTGGCTCAGAATGTCAATTCAAACATATCCAGCATTGGAATATGTGGTCACATTCCCAGATGATATAATTTTAGAAAAAGGTTTATAAGGTTTGTAGTCTAATAAGCTTATATACACAGGAGTGCACATATGCACATAAGATGTTCTTATGTTTGAAGTGTTGAACAGCAAAATTACATTAATTTATTATAGATTTAAGTGTTATAATGTAGGCTTTAGGATGTAAGAGTCCCTTGATATTAGAATATAAGATATTCACTCACTCAACAAATATTATTCAGTGTCATTCAAAGCCTTACACAGATTTCAACCCTGGGGTAGAACTCAGACCAAAGGGATAAAATCCCAACCCTCTTGGAATTCATACGTTTGTGAGCGAAAAAAGGAAGAAGTGAGTGATTAAACACTTAGCAGTTTCCATTGTGGTGTGCTGTGTAGAAGCAGGGTAACAGAGTATGGCCAAACAAGGGGAAGGGGCTGAGGCTGTAACATCAGATGGTGAGAACGGACTTCACTAAGAAGATGGGCTTTAAGTAGCTGGAGGAGAAGAGGAATGAACTATGAGGCCACCTAGGAAGAGCCTTCAGGCAGTGGAAACAGCTCCTGCAAGGTGCTGAGGATGGGCAATGCTGGGTTAAGTGTGAGGGGAAAAAAAAGAAGGAAAAAAGTTATGGTAGAATGATAGGAAGTCAAAATTGCCGTTCTTTGGTAGGTGCTTGTTGTTGATTGTGAGTCTTCTGTAAAGTTGTTGAAAAGATAACGAGTGATTGTGGTAGGTACGATCTAGCTTGTGATGTAAGAGAATCTTCGGGCTGCTGCGTTGATTATGGCACAAAAGTGGACAAGAAAGAAGCACAGTGGATGCATTCCGGTGAGAGAGAATGGCGGCTCCGGCCTCTGAAGGATGAGGTGGGGAGGACTGTTCAGCATCTCAATGTCTTTTGAGTAGGACTAGCTGAATTGCCTGATGTGCTGATTTGGTATTTGACAGAAAAGGAGGAATAAAAGTTGACTCCAGGTTTTTCTCCTGCCCAGTTAGAAAGAGGGAGTTATTCTCTAGCAAACTGGGAAGACCATGTGGAAAAGCAGACTTGGGAGCACATCAGGAACCAGGTTTGGGAAAGCTTAGTCTGCTCTCTGGGGCGGTTGAGAAAACTGTTGGATACATGTGTCTGAATTTCATGGAAAAGTCCAGGTTGCACTTTAAAATCAGGAGTCCTGGCCGGGCTCGGTGGCTCATGCCTGTAATCCCAGCACTTTTGGAGGCCGAGGCAGTCAGGAGTTCAAGACTAGCCTGGCCAACATGGGGAAACCCCGTCTCAACTAAAAATACAAAAATTAGCTGGGCACGGTGGTGCGCACTTACAGTCCCCACTACTTGGGACACAGAAGCAGGGGAATCTTTTGAATCCAGGAGGCAGAGGTTGCAGTGCGCTAAGACCTCGCCACTGTGCTCCAGCCTGGGTGACAGAGCAAGACTCTATCTCGAGAAAAAAGATATAATAAATTAATAAAATAAAAAATAAAATCAATAGTCATCTGCGAGTGGGTGAAACTGGAAAAAGTTACCTGGGAAATGAGGGTAGGAAAAACAAACAGAAAGGATCTGAGGACAGAGAAAAGAACTGCCAAGGATACTGAAAGGACAGCCACTGGGTTGTAGCAGAGCCAAGAGACAGGGTTGACAGGAAGACCAGAGAGAGCTGTAGGAGGATGCATTCGAAGGCGTGCTGTGCTGCTTTCAGGTGAACTGAGATGAATGCAGGTGCTACTGCTTCAATTCCGCAAAATACGGGGCATAGATAACCTGGACATGAGCAGTTTCAGAGGAAGGCTTGAAAGGAAAATGGAAAGGAGGGGAGGAAGTAGAGACAGAGAATAAAACACCTATTTCAAAGAGTTACTGCCAGGGGGAGCAGCACCAGGTCCTGTGACTGAAGAGGATGATAGGAAGGCAATTATTTTTCCAGTGAAGGGAATGATACAGCAGAGAAGGAAACCTGGTGTGGGATTTAATGTGGGACGGAGGGTGTGTCTCCTGGTGTGGGGTTGAATACAGGATGGACAGTGTGTCTCCTGGTGTGGGGTTTAATGTAGGATGGAGAATGTGTCTCCATGTGTGGGGTTGAATGCAGGGTGGAGGGTGTGTCTCCTGGTGTGGGGTTGAATGTAGGGTGGAGGGTGTGTCTCCTGGTGTGGGATTGAATGCAGGGTGCAGGGTGTGTCTCCAGGTGTGGGGTTTAATGTAGGATGGAAGGTGTGTCTGCCAGGAGGAGCACTGGCAATGAATTTTAGGAAGGAGGCTGAGCGTCTGACTGAATGAATCCTGATGTTGGGGCTGTGGGACTTCTGTTTGAAGAATTATGCTTCCTGGCACCCCTGTTTCTCAGTGAGGACTATAATGTGTGGGTTTAATGCACTCCTCCAGCCTCAAGGGCCCAGGACTCCTCAGAAACTTTTCTTGTTCTGTAAGTAAGACAATAGGGATTGACAATACAGTTCTTATAATGTAAGACAATGGGGTTCTTATAAGTGTATAGAATAGGGTTCTTATAATATAAGACATTAGGGTTCTTATGAGGAGAGACAGGGGTGGTGAGCGCTTGGAGGGGCCACGAGAGGCTCCAAGGCAGACCGAGGGGATATGTGGTCACCATCTTGCTTGTCCATGTTGGTAATGAGATTAATGATTCTCATCGGGTCACTCAGTACTTTCAGTTTGACTTAAATGTCTCAGCAACCATGAGGCCAGGCAAAGAGGCAGCCTGAGTGCTTTCTGTGCTACAACACCCTTCTCTTGGGGGTGATTTCCTTCCCAGAAAAGACCTCAGGCTCACATCATTAATTATTTCACCTTCAGAGTCATTCAGTCTTACAGTTGATCCAGACCCATCTCACCTGCAGGGACAATGACAGAATCTACACCCTATTGTTTTCAGAACTGGGCTTCTCCAAACTAAAGTAAAACTGTGAAGCCTTATTACAAAATAAAAATGAAGTGACAACAACAACAACAACAAATCCTTTACATTCATATATTTATTTCTTATCCCCAAACTAAAGACGGGGGAGACTACATGTATTTGAATTTCAACAACCCAACTTTACTCTTGCACTAATGGGGCAGAGTTTTTGTTTTTTCTTAAACTCAATTTAAAGCTCAGTGCCAGGTTAACTGATTATTAGAAACTCATTTTTTTTTCTTTTTTAAAGAGGACTCAAAATTTTTAAAGGAATATATTTACTAATTTCCATGATTATACTGTAATTCTTTTGCTTAATGAATTAATTGATGTTACAGAATATCAATGCAGAAAAATACAGCCCTTTTAATAAGTTATTGGTTTTTTCAATTTATAGTATCCATGGTTTTTTATAGGATCAAGGCTAATTGTTTTGACCCATAGGTTCTGTTACTGCAATGTCCTGTAAAATTTCTAAATTGCAAATATTTTAATTCTTTGCTGCTTTGTGTGCTGAATTAATTCTACATATTATGTTTTATTTCTGCATCTTTTCAGAGAGGGTTGGAATTGCATATGCAAAATGGTATGTTATGTCAGATAAATACATTTTTAAATAGAGTACTTGATGGTCTTTTATTCTTTTTTGGATGTCAACAACTATTTTATCCAAATACCCAAATACATTTAAAGATGTTAATTTACTGTTTTACTTTTCATTTTTGCTGGGATCCTTTCATGGTAAAGAGTGGTTAGTAAAATTATCTCCTTTAAGTTGCTAAGACTAAGATGCCAAGTAACAGAAAAACGAAACTCTCATGCTAGCAACTGTGTGTGTGTGTGTGTGTGTGTGTGTGTGTGTGTGTGTGTGTTCCTGTCAGCTCTAACTTTCCAGCTTACCTGAGTAGGTCAAACTACATACTACATATTCATGAGAAAATTTATGTTAACGTGCATCTGGAACTTGAATCCATCAAATAACTCAATATGAAATGCACATTCAAATAAATTCTACCAAATAAGAAATTATTAGACAATTATAATTATAATTTTAATAGAAGAATCCAAGTATGTGCACCGTTAAAACTTTCATTTAGGCTGATCATACTGTGTCACTTTACATCTAAGAATGTCATGCAATAAAATATTAATTTCACTCTGAATAGATTTGAATAGATTGGGCCAGTTGAAACCTTTACTCAGAAGCCGCCATCTTGTGGCAGTTTGTCAGGATAACATCCTTGCCTGGTGAGACATTTCCCAGGGCATTACCACTTTCCCGCTTCTAACTTATCCGATTAGGATGCAGATCAGACAGGAAAGTGGACAACAGCATATTTCCTCCCAAATAAAATTGTGATGTATTTAGGCTCTTAATAGCCATGCTAAGGAAGAAGAAAAAATAGAGGCAAAAAGGAATAAAAAAAAAAAAAAAGTGATGAGTTGCTTCATGTAAACTTTAAGCATTTTGTATTTTATTATTATTTCTAAACACGCCTCAGAATAATGTATGAAAATGTTCTTACCTAGAAGCTTACAAACTAGAAATTCACGAGAAACATGATGTATATTAAGTTAATTACATATTTTAGGTGGAAATTAAAATATAATCAACAAGTCTCTGTTGATGATTCAGAAAAGAAAGTTTAAAACATGATTAAATAATGTATTTTTTCTATTTAGAAGAAAATGATGGTTTGTCATTGATTCTCCTTCCACATCCCCTCACTAGTTTACAGAGGTGTGCCCTGAGATGCCATGTATCCTTAACTAGTACAACGAAGTTGTCCTGACATGAACAAATACAATGAATTTCAGGATTTTTTTTTTTTTTTTTTTTTGAGGTGGAGTCTTACTCTCTTCCCCAGGCTGGGGTGCAGTGGCATGATCTCAGCTCACTGCAACCTCTGCCTCTAGGGTTCAAGCGATTCTCCTGCCTCAGCCTCCCCAATAGCTGGGATTTCAGGTGCGTGCCACCACACCCAACTAATTTTTTTTATTATTTTTATTTTTAGTAGTGACGGGGTTTCACCATGTTGGGAAGGCTGGCCTTGGATTCCTGACCTCAAATGGTCCACCCGTCTTGGCATCCCAAAGTGCTGGGATTACAGGCCTGAGTCACAGCGCCCTATATATCCTCCCATGATTAGGAATATTATGAACACCCATTTTAACATTGTAAGAGTTTTGAGTACTACAGGTTAATACTATGGGGAGAATGCACCAAAAGCTAGGGAGGAAAGAAGAAGCTATATTAGTAATTCATCTCCATGCATCTGAAATTGAGCCGTGGGGAATTCTATCCACTTAACTCCCTCTTCATTATGGTTGAAAATTCAGTCTGAAGTCATAACCTTTGCAAAGTGGTGGAACTCCTGAGGCACCCCTGAAGCACCATGGGAGTTCCTTGTCCCTTGAGCTCCTAGCCGGGTAACTTGGGCAAAGAAGGCGTTTAGTAGACACTGACCTGAGAGTGTAGATGGGTCATAACAACTATTCCCTAGCCTGGTCTCTGAAAATAAGCTTTGAAAGATTTCCTAGGTTTATTTAAATATGACTTTCTGCAGTTGAATTGGCATCAAAACCTGTGCTAATGCCCAACATTGTACATGAACCTAACGTCGCGAAAATGTGCACTTGGACTGGTTAAAATATCTTAATGTGTTGTATATTTTACCACAATAATGAAAAAAATTGTGCAAGCATGTTCAACATTTTTTTTTTTTCTAAAAAAGGCCTTTTTAGGACTTGGATCACAAACCCTTTGCATAACTTTCACTTGTCTGTAGTTCTGTGGTTATGTCTAGTGAGCAAAGCAAAGTTAAGTGTCCTCATCGTGTATTCAGTTACTCTTAGCCTGGCAAAATCCTCAGGTCAGCTCCACCAGCCCTTAACCCGACTTGAGTAGGGTTATGTATGCAGGTTTTGTTGAGAGAATGTACCTGGGGTAAGAGTTTGGGCTTAAAGAATTTTACTAGAAAGGATCTCAAAAGTGGTTGGGCTAGTATATTCAAGCACAAAGGACTCCTGGATGTTATTAACTATGTGGAAGATAAATAGTGATAAACATTTTAATTTTCCATGCAGGACTTTTAGAGACCTTTAAATGTTCAGTATCAGTCTCAACAAAAAAAGAAAATGGACAGTTTCACTGGTTTTATTGGCTAAGGGGCTTTTTAATTTGCACCAGATCTGATCACCTTTGCTAGAAATGTGCTGAGGATCCAACCGAAATTCCTCATTTTTCAGATAACAAAAAAATATTCAGGCTATAGAAGTTAAATGACTTTTCCAAAAGCACAGACAGACTGGAGTTTAGCTTGCTGAGTCCTGGCTCCTCATCTAAAGTCCCTCCCATGGTCAATCAACCTGCTTTAGTGAATATTCAGGTGACACAGGTCCTGCCTTGCAGGCCAGCTCTCCTGGTGGTCATTAACGAGCAGTTGTGTGGTAGATTATGTCCTGTGCAATCATCTCTACCAATTATCCTTCCCAGCCAGACCATGGTCTGGGCCAGCAGTCAGCCTATTTGTCACGTATCCCTGGCGATGACGTCCTTTCCTGCTTACCTTGGCGACAGCTGAATTTACTTGATGGATGGACTACAGGTAGGAGTTTAAATTGTACTGAGACAACAGTGTTCTTCAGAGTCCCCTCCAGTGTGCAGGTGAATTTCGAGGCGAAAAGTCTGGATGCCCAGAATGTCAGTTGATAGAAAAAGATAAATATCCAAGAAGCAAAGATTTCATTTGTGCCTTTTCTTGGGGTGCAGAAGTGACTTTTATTAACTCCCGGAGGTTCCTCTGGGTGGCGTTGCCCTCCGTTTCCCAAGGCCTTACTGAGCCACTTGCTGCCACAGATGCTCAGGGTGGGGTGGGAGGGAAGCAGCTGTGTAGGCAGCTGTCCAGTGTCCAATGCAGGAAGCCTGTTGTCAGTTCTTCTTAGTATTATTATGTTTTTGCCTGTTTATTTGCCTTAACTTCAGCTTCTCAAAGCCCAATATTTTTTTTTTCTAAAATAGGTCTTTTAAGACTTAGATCACAAACCCTTTGCATAACTTTCACTTGCCCATAGTTTTGTGGTTATGTCTAGTGACCAAAACAAATTAAGTGTCCTCATGGTATTTTCAACGACTCTTAGTCTGGCAAAATCCTCAGGTCAGCTCCACCAGCCCTTAATGATGACTTGGTGGGCTAAACTATAACCTCCATCTGGGCAGAAAGAGTGATCACTTTTTATCACCTACAGAAGCTAACCAAATAGAGGCATAACTGAATAGTTGTGTTACTGAATGTGTCATCTGCTGTCACATTGATTCAGAATTTTAAATGACAGTTCTTAATTTGTAGGAGCATCCAGGCTTTGGACAGGCAGATTTTTAAAGTAATAGCTTTTCTATGCTTCTGTGGTTTTTATATTTTCTTGATTATTTAACAATAATTATATTATTAACAACAATATTATTGACATATTGACTGAGAACATATGATGAACAAGGTACTACACACAGCACAAAGGCCTCAGTTTACAGAATAAGATTGAGGCTTCTGTTAACAGCAGAACGATGATACCTACTGTATCCCCCACGTTTTCCACGTTGCCTAAAAATTAAAATCAATCCCTGGGAAAATCATAACTGGGAAAAGATCAGCTGGCCTGTCATGACTTTCTGTGTGTTACAGGAATCTTGATTCAATTGTCTAGTAGAGCTTGTGAGTGTAGACACAGAAGAGGGTTTGAGATGGGTGGTAAGGCTCTGAGAAACTTCTCTTCTACTTCTGTTTCTGTTTATTGGTTTGATCTTTCTTCCACTGATGGCTTTTCTAATTGATCGATGGCCTTTGATGTCTTCTCATACTCTAGAGAACTAAAATGTACAGGTTTATGTAATGTGGGGACAGACTGTTGGGTGGATAGCTTCATCCATTGTAGACGGATGTGCTGGATAGTGTTGTTACTGGTTCCTTGTCTTAGCTTCTCTAGGCATTTTCTCTGGTCTGGTGAATTTCCTCTGCTAGGAATTCTCTAATATCCTTCCTGAGTGCAGTAAGAATTCCTACAAGAATTCTCAGAGCCAAGTAGGGAGAGGAAGCTTGGAGTCCCACCTTTCAGAAAGCAGATTTTCTCTTAATCTCAGTGTAGGCTAGCCTAGCATCCCAGAGTCTAATTCAACATCTCTGGAGAGAAAGCCTCCAGTCTTCTGCTGGAGTGTGGGAGTGGCAGTGCCTCTCCCATCAAGTAGGGGATGTTGTCAGGGGATGTGAAATTGTCTTACTCAGTATTCTCAGAGGTCTTCCTCTTGGAGCCCTGTTTTCACGTGTTTTCAGACACATCTGAGGCATCCTGCTCTTGAGCCTTCCTGGTATTCTGTGCTGCAAATTGGCTTGCTTCAGGAATTCCCAGATCACCCATTTAAATTTCAGCTTTATCAATTCCGCTAAGTCAGTTCCACTTGTCTGTTAACCCCGTGGCTTCTAAAGTTTTGCTGCTGTCAGTGTGTGTGTGTGTGTGTGTTTTCTCTTTGTCCTTGTGGAGATGGGCTTTTTTTTGAGCCTTTGAAGCATTTTGTGAGCAAGAAGTGGTAAGTCCATGAGTATATTCAATATGCCATGTTTAACTGAAAATTCTCCAGAGCAGGTGTTGATACATTTCATTTCGTATATGTTGTATTGGAAATATTTACAGGGCACAGACTAAAGCCAAACTGAAATGCAGAATCACGGGTGGCACTTGGGTGATATTCCTCTGCTCTTTACATTCCTCTTCTCTGTCTTGTCAGTTGTATTCCTCTCTTGTTTAAATGAGGTGATTTCTCCAAACTAAAGTTTTGGATTTTTGCTCATGGGAAAAGCTGGACCTCCCACCACGGGCACATGGCGTGGCAGAGGAGAGCACCCCAAGGGCCCCTCTGGCACCTGTGCACCCAACAGTGTGGTGTGAGCTGTGCACACATATGTTGCTATCGAGAAGCCTACTTACTCCTCCCACATCCAGTCCCAAATCTTCTTACTTGTCACCCCAAGCTACTTTTCCTCTTCTAGTTCTCACTCAGCCCCATGGTGTCTTACCTGAGCTGCGCTGGGTGAGGAATGAGGATTTCTTGGGTGGCCCCGTATTCTCCACCCTGTTTCTCTGTCTTTCTCATCCTCTCTAGTGAATCGCTCAGTGCGTGCACCTGGGAACCATTCTTGATCTTCCCTTTCCCTCTTTTGCTAAGCCATCTTCAAATTCTGTTGATTCCACCTCCAAAATATACCACTAGTCTTTCCTCTCACATGGGCGCTCATCACTCTAGGAAAAGCCCTGATTGTTTCTCACAAAACTAAAATTATTTAGTAATGTCTCCATGTTTCCACCTGTGCACTAGGATTAGATATTTCCCACATGAAGTGATGTTTTAAAATTAATACATGAGGTCTTCTCACTGCCCTGTCCTTTAATGCCATCCCATGGATGTAGCATAATGCTAAACACTAACCATTGTCTAGAGGCCTGTGTGGGTCGTCATCATGGTGTGGTCCTCTTTCCTGCTGTTGTGCCTACTAACCTCCATCTCACCCTTCAAATCACCAAATAACCTTGTCAGGAAGGCCTCACTGGCAAGTGTCTCTAAATTATCTTGAGGCTGGGCGTAGTGGCTCATGCCTCTAATCCTAGCACTCTGGGAGGCCAAGGCAGGTGCATCACCTGAGGTCAGGAGTTCAAGACCAGCTTGACCAACATGGCAAAACCCCGTCTCTACTAAAAATACAAAAACTCAGCTGGGCATGGTGGCACGTGCCTGTAATCACAGCTACTTGGGAGGCTGAGGCACAAGAATCACTTAAGCCTGAGAGGCAGAGGTTGTAGTGAGCCGAGATCGCACTGCAGCACTCCAGCCTGGGTAACAGAGTGAGACTCCATTTCAAAAAAAATTAAAAATTTTTTTTTTAAATAAATTATCTTGAGTGATTCTTTCCATCATATTACATCATTTCCACGTGGTATTGATTTGAGATTTTGTCTTTCTGTGCACTCCCCACGAGAATAAAAGTAACTCACACACAGTTGGCTCTACTAAGTAATACATTAATAGATAGATAATGGCTATCTGCTGGCATTAAAAATATTAAATATCTCAGGAGAAGAACTCACGCAAATCAAGATATATTGTGTAGACAGTCCCCAAAATAATGTTGAAACTCTTGACTTGGATAGGAATATTCTCCAAACGCTATCACTTTTCAGTAGTGAACAAAGATTTGCTTAAAGTGATACAGTGTATTTTGGGTTGGAGCCAACCCTAGAAATTGAGACCAATAATTTTTAATTTATGTTTTAACATAAGCATAAATGTTTAAGTCACGTTTATGTTGTTCTTGAGAAATCTTGGGAATACCCAAGAGACAGATGGAAATTCAGGACTAGAGTTCAAGGGAGAGGTTTGAGTATGAATTATGATCAGAGCCCAATTACCATAGAGGCTCTGTTATTAATTTTATAAATATTTATTGAGCACTTACTCTGTGCCAAGGGGAAGTGCCCAATTCCAGCTCGAGTTATGAAAGTGAATGAAATTATTGAGAGAGAAGAAAAGACCTATGTTGGAACTGAAAGAAATAATCACATATTTGTAAAGGGGTAACTATATTTAGCAGAAGGAGTGGAAAAAATAATTTTACAGCAGAAATTCTGCAGAACACAGGAGGGGAGATGGGAACACAACACCAGGTGCTACAGAAAGGGCGCAGATCCAAGGAGGCTGGGTCTGATCATTTACCCTGGGTGTTAGAGGAACAGGAAAAGTGATAGAGTAGAGGGTATACCTCTAGCGTATGACCATTTTAGTGGGAAATAACACAAAGTGTGACTTGAGGATAACTTGTGTAATTGCTGGACACAGGGACTATTTGATTACGCGTACATTGGAAGAAGTATCATTGGTCAGAGAGTGACCCCAAGGGTTCAGATCCAAAATGGAAAGATCATATGTTTGATTTTTGCTGTGAAAATAGGAGGTGGTGTCTCAGGAAAAGTATAGGGGAAATAATTGTCAGGATACAGGATTGACACTGAGAAGACAGAGGTTAAGCCTGTATATTGTTACAGGACCAAATCAAGAGACTATCAAGAGACTGGTGAAAACAGCCAGGATGGTATTGAAACTAGTCACCATCAGTGTAATGGCTGCCTCTATTTGAAGAGATGTATCCAAGGATTAAGCCTTAGCGCCTAACCACTGTCCCATCAATACTGAAATCACTGTGTGTATGAAACAGCATATGATTTTATTGAAATTCAACATTAAACAACGGTAAAATTAATTATTATTACAGAGAACATAGACAACTTTCCTTGACTCAGAAACAAATTCAATTGTCAGTTTAGGGGCATAAATTGAAACATTGCTTATTAGAAAAAGATGATATAACAAGCGGAGTTTCAGACGTTCATGGAAAATATGAAACATGACAGCATAAAAGTAGGTATATAATATAAAGTTCATTTTCAAGTTGAGATAGAGAAAAGTTTAAAGAAAATTAGAAATGACCAAACAAAATAAAGAGTTTGAACATTCTGAATTAATGAATAGGCTAAGAATTCACAGTATAGGAAAATCAAACTTGGATATATTTCTATTGTTACATGCAATTCAGAGAAGTTGCTACATCCTTGGGAGACTCTTAAAATGAAATGAGCAAAATACCAAGAGGAGTGATCAGCAATTTACGCCTAGTGTTCCATTATTGGAACATTCAGCATGTGGGAGTTATTTATACCCTGCTGCTCAAGGTCATCGCCAATGTCTGATTGCAAAAATTCAAAAAATTGCAACCTCAGGCATAAACGGGTTAATGAGCCAGGGCCAGAAAACCATCAATAAAGCTTAGGTTTTATTTTTGTGAGGTTGGATATTTCTTCGTTACTGTTTCCCACCAACCACCATGGCATTACCTGGAGCCTCTGTACATTTCTTTGCTCCTGAATCACCATCTTCTTCTTTCCATAGTGTCATCTGAAACCACCACCTCTCATGTTTCCTTCATGGCTCACCTTTTCACATTTTCTTTTTGCATTTGAATCTTCCTTGGGAGGGTGATTGACTCCATACTCTGTGGTCTCTTAGCCCAACAATCCTGCCCCACATGTCCCAGAATCCTATAAGACCATAGAGTATAGAAGTCATATAGTTGTATTTCCTAAAACTTTAAATTCAGACCACAAAATTAGCTCCTACATTTTTTTTTTAACTGATGAGGTCAACTGAGTCAACTTTTTCAACAGTTTCATGTTGTATTTACTTACTCAGAAGACAACTTGCCTATTCACCAAATGATCTCCCTTCAAGCTCACACCTTTGCTGGGTGAAGCCTTCCTTACTCAAGGTGGAACCTTCCACCACTAACTTCTCCCTCCGCTTGATGCCAGGGACAAGTCATGTGACCCTTTCCTGTGTTTAATTCATTTTGTATAGCTATGGTATAACATCTCTTACATCGCCATTATAAAATGTGTCAAACTATATTAGAGTTACATTTCATGAAATGAAATTCCCTAATATTAGAGAAAATATAACTGGTTGTTAGAGTCCAAGGCAGTGCCTGGCACACAGCAGATTCACAATGCTTGCATGCACTTGGCTTACATTAAAGACTCATGCATACTCGGGAGGCTGAGGCAGGAGAATGGTGTAAACCCGGGAGGCGGAGCTTGCAGTGAGCTGAGATCCGGCCACTGCACTCCAGCCTGGGCGACAGAGCGAGACTCCGTCTCAAAAAAAAAAAAAAAAAAAAAGACTCATGCAAATTCTGCATCCCACATCTACATAGAAGCATTTTTATATCAACGAGTAATTGTTGCTACCTATAACTTTGCATTTTAAGCAGAGGCATGAAAAGTATTCAGTATTTATTTCTGGGCTTTTCTAAAAAGTACTATGTAGACCAGTAGTACACCCACTGGAGTGTCAGCCCCTGTATACCATATCACATGACAGACACAGAACACTACCTGATTTAATGAATTGTCATCAAAGCCTTATCCTTTAAGAGACACAAGACAATTCTAGTTAGAGAAGTCTTAGCCGTGGGGACCTATCCTAGGACAGTCATTTTGGAAAAAGCTTTGTTGGAGTTGTTGGCTTTTGAAAGGGACTCTGAAAGTCAAAACTGGGTGGCGGGAAAAGAAGGAAAAAAGGAAGACTGTCAAGCTGGTGTGGGTCTGACACCCCATCCTCATGTTTACCACTTGCTTGTGTTGGAATTCTGTATGTAATTTCATCTGGAGACTTTCCATTTTCTGTAAAGAGAATGGTAATTTTAAAGGTTTTAAAACATCTCCATTAATTTACACCCCCTCCTCCTAGATGACTGGTGCTTACGTAAAACATGAGAAGCTCCCCCTCACTCAGTCAATTGCGAAACAACACAGGGACTTTGAGGTCCGGCATTCACTCTTCATGGTGTCCTCGCCACCTTCCACCTGGAGAGCTCTGTTGGCAGCAGACTCAGGATGGGGTTCTTTGATCTTGAGAATTCTTGATCCCGTGGGGTTAACGAATAAGTACTAATTATGGTAATGAGTAAAATTTTACTTATCACTAATTTAACTGGCTTTATTAGTTACTTAGGAACTTCAAATAAGTACTAATTTGGCCATGCACAGAATAGTGCACACTCTTCTGATGCTGTGTGCATCATGTTAAAAGTGATGAGATCAAGGGAGCTGAAAGGGTCCCTGCAGCTGTTGAGGTGAAAGGTAGATTTGGCTAGGCAGCGACGAGGAGAAGGTCAGGTCTAGCAGAGTGAAAGGATTCCAGGCAGAAAAAAGAGCCTACACAGGCATAGGGAAGGAGGAAGGCGGTCGCAATGTTGACAAAGCCACAAGTGTCATCGGCTGGTCATGTCCCGTGAAAAAATGGGATTACATAAAAAAGGCAGGTGGTGGCCAGATTGAGAAGAGGACTGCATGCCAAGAAATAGCATGGTGACCTCCCTTTCTTCCCATAGGATGGCGTGGGTGTGCAGCTGTCAGGAAGTTAGAGGACTGGCTATTTGTGGCTGAAATGGGCAGCACTCTGTGAGTTTAAGTCTGGATAAAAATGCCAACAAAAGAAACTGGCACGTTCAGTTCTACATGAATCCACCTTCTCTTTGTTCTTCTTTAATTTTTTTGTTTGTATTTTATTCTTAATATCATAGAATGAATCACATAAACCCTGCCTTTTCCATAAACCGTCTTCTTTGAAACGTTAGTACTAAAAAAAAAAAAAAAAAAAAAAAAAGGAGAGAATAGATATTCCACCAAGAAAACAATGTTTTAAAGAGTGACGGGAAGCATTACTCATGAAGATTCACATGTACATTTGAGTTTTCAGGAAGCTGCATATTACAGTCTGTTTTTTTAGAAAACCTCCTTTTAAAATTGTTTTCAATTCCAGTATGATCCACATTTATGTGCATAGTAAACATGTTTTTGCATATTACATGTATAAATTTTTGGGAAAAAAATACCTGATCTATAATTATCAGAATATTATAAAGGATCCTAGTCTCTGGAAGAAAAAAACTCTCTATGTATTGAGACAGCCCCAGCCCCCAAATTCTTTTCTCAGGATAAAATATTCAGGAAGCATTGAGTCTTTTGTGTTACTAATGATTCAGACATGGTATCTTTGCCTGAATCTGTTATTCATGTTTTATCTAACATTTTCCAAGAAAAAAAGTGCCATCTGTGGACATCTAAAAGCCAAATGTAACTATTGGGTGGTGGGGCGGGAGGAGATGAATATTATGAAAAGTACAGCGTTTGGCTGTGACAGGAGAAAAGCACGTCTCCGATTAAGGGTTTCCACCTAGAGGTTGCAGCTGGTTAAGCCTTTATGCCGCGGACACAGGGTCCCTATCAGCCCCTGTTTGGGATGCGTCCCCTCTCCCTAGGTTGGCACCCTGAGAACTGAGATCTATTCACTTGTCCGGAATAGAAGCATTGTTTGTATTTCATTGGCTCCATGGGTTTCTCTCAGCCAGCTTGGAAGAAATCATTAAAACGGAGGCAGAATTGAACTTGACTTTCTCAGTAATCCTGACAGAGTAGGCCTGTGCCTGTGTCTCACGTGAAGTGAGCTTCGTTTGTGTTCATTAAAAGTGAGCCGAAAACAAAAACAAGTTGTAAAACTTAAAAAAAAAAAAAAAATTAAAAAAAAAAACGCTTTCTAAACCTGGTGGTCATAATTTTTTTCATTAAAATTCGTATTTTTGAGCTTCTCTTTAAGTTATACTACATTGGAAATGTATATCACAGCATTTAGAGGAAACATGTCAAATACAGTAATATGTAGTTCTCTGTGATGAACTCTTGCATATATCCAGGTTAGCTACACACACACCAAGCACACTCATACCCATACACACACGTGCACATAACACACACACACATACACATGCATCTACATACATACTCAGTGTTTCTGTTCAAAATTCTAATAAGGTAGGCCAGGCACAGTGGCTCATGCCTGTAATTCCAGCACTTTGGGAGGCCAAGGCAGATGGACTGCTGGGGTTCAAGACCAACCTGGGCAACAGAGGGAGACCCTTTCACTACAGAAAATACAAACATTAGCCAAGTGTGGTGGTGCATGCCTGCAGTCTCTCAGCTCCTTGGAAGCCTGAGGCATTTGAATCAGTTAAATCCAGGAGGCAGAGGTTGCAGTGAGCCGAGGTCACACCACTGCATTCCAGCCTTGGTGACAGAGCAAGACCTTTTCTCAAATAATAAAACTAATACTACTAATAATCATGATAATTTTAATAAGGTAAAGCTTTCTTCTAAAATTCTCAAACATTTCAAGGCTTATTTCCGTTTTAGTTCATTCATTTAATTTCCATCTTTTGAGGCCTATCCTATGTAAAGATGTGCTAAATTAAAATAAAGAGTAAACATCCAAGAAAAAAGGAAAAAAAAAAAAAAAAAACAAAACTGGAATGAAATTGAGGGACTAAGATGCTGATAATTTGGTAGGTCAGATATTTATTGATCATTTTGCATTTTCCTTTTTTCCATTGTTACATCATCGGAACTTTGCCCTTTTCTGTTTGTGTGCCTTGCAAGACACCATGTGTTAAATGCACTGTGGTTACATAGTTGTGTGCTAGTGACTAATTAAGGACTCATCCCTCCATTCATTCATTAGTATCTGTACGACTTCACCATTACCTCATCTGATTCTCAGCCTAAACACTGGGGCACAAGAACTGTCTCTTTGCTTATCTTTCTCAATCAAAGTTAGTTTGCATTCCACCCTCCCCACAACTGGCAGGGAACTCCATCTTGGCCATGTTCTACCCCACCCCCTCCCTTTCAGGAGCTCACACAGGATCCCAGGGCTTCCCACCAGGCAGGGCTCATGGCTGCCTTCATCTCAGTTGCTGAGCAACCATCACCCTACTCTGCATTTTAAAATTCATTAAAAACAGAAAGCTGACATTTGATTTTTCTTTCACATTGCAAGTGGGAGAGCAAAAGTGTTTTATTTCTAGACACTGTGTGTATGTCATTTCTACATTAATGCATCACCACGTTTTATTTAGCAAGTTTTTCTTCGTTCTAGTAACTGGGCAGTATCTGGGCAACTGTTCCTATTCTCATATATTAGCTATTACCATAGGCGCTACCAGCCGTGATTGGGATGGATTGAAGCATGTACATTTCTAAGAAATGCCCTTTATTGCACATGTCCCTTGAGAAACTCTTTGAATTGCATGTCTGGAGCAGAGAGGTGTGGTGTGAGCAGAGCTTCTCATTAGACCTGACGAGACCCCACTTCAATTGCTGACAGAATGGAGCCACCCAGCTGGTTCACAGACAACAAGTACCCATTAGTGAAATATGATTCACATTCTCAACTCTGTCTCTCCTCATTTGGTTTATATCCTAGTGAGAAATTTTCCAGATGTTGTTTTTGAGTCTAAGCATGCTCGACTGGGTGAAGCATCTATATTCTTCCATCTTGACATTAAAGAGCTCAAAGTGACCTTAGATTGGGTCTTAAATTAGTAACTCAACTTTTAAGAATAAGAAAACAAAGACTGAGAGGCAACATGACTTGGAAGTCAACACTAGGTCTTACGTCTTCAGTGGGTATGAGGGAAAGAAAGCTAGTTGGGAATGAGAAAAATGTCTTCTTTCCAGCTCAGTCACTAAACTGTTGTCCTCATCTTCCCGTAGGATGGAACGCTGGACTGGAAGGGTGTTTCCCAAATGCCAGTCCATGAACTGGTTGGTGACTGCAATGAGGTGGTTCAATAGCTTGTGAAAGAAAAAAAAAATCAGGCGGTTGTCGTAAATTTTTCACAACATTTTGTATTCATGTATGTTGTTACATGTAACTATTTCTGTTCTTAGATTTTTTAAAACTGTACTTCATTGATAAAATAGTGGCAGCAGTAGACAGGATCAGTGTTTAGATAACTACCACCTACTGACAATGCCAGGCCTTGATTAATTTTTCTTTATTTTAGAAAAAAAAGGCTGCAAATTTCAAAATTTTACAATCTCTAATCTAAATAAGCTCTAGGATTGCTTCCATCTGCCAGTTTGAAAGGACAAATACTAAGTACATTTTTCATTTTCTGGACTACCAGGGACACTAATGTCAAAACATGAAAAGTATAGCATTCATCTCAGTGAGATTCTGTATGTGGAAAGCCTTTTAATTGGTGGGATTTTCTACAAGTTACCTGTAGATATGTATTCGGATGGTAGGCTTCTAGCTTTGACTAAGTTTCTAGAATAGTATTTATCTGAGTCAATCAGTTAAAGGATGCAAAAGTAGCAAAGGAAAACAAGTTAAAGAAAAATTGAGAGAAAAAGAAATATATATATATATATATATATATGGAAGTAACAGAGTCTTTTTTATCACAATAAAGGACACTCCTTCTACATAGTCTTTGAAATCATGACTTTTATGTTCCCTTGACAAGGCATATTCTTTCTTATAATTGAAAAGGAATTCTTAAAGTCCTGTTATTGCATTACAGCTCCACAAATGCAAGTTTCAACTGCTATTTTATAACAGAAGACATACTGCTAAAAATCTCTCTAAGATAGGAATACAGTTGACTTTATTCCTCTTTCTTCCTAACAGTACATTGATGATGTTAGAAGAATGTCTTCTGTAGATAAGATGTTTGGTTATTAAAGCAAGTTAGTGTCTTCTCACCCTCAGAGACTCCTACTGAAAAATTATCTAAAGTCCAGAAGTACGTAAGAACAGTTTGAAGAAAACAGTTTGTGAGGGAGGTAAACATTTGCAGGGCTCTTTGTCAGTTCCCCCCTTACAAAGTCAGGTTGCTTCATGTTCAACTTGCCTAAAGCCTACCTTTTAGCTAAGGATACGACCATATTGAGAGATGTTTAGTATGATGGGATATTTACTGTTCTTATGCGGTGACTTGTAGATCACTTTTGACATTTCAGCAAAACTTCTTTCTATCTAATTTGAGTAAACATTCCTTGGAATGCTTAAAAGTATACAAAAGATAAAACTGAAAATAAATACATTCAAACACACAGTGAAATTTTCAAAAGTAGCGAAATCCTTCTCATGTGTCCTGCACAAACTGCTATATGTTTGTAGACAAAATTCAGTGATGCTGATTTAGGTAAAATAATTTTAAATGAATTGCATTACTTCAAAGAAAAACAGGGAATGAAAGAGAATTAAATAAATTTAACAGTTGGATATAATGATAGCGGATTAAAGAAAAGAACCAAAGAAAGGTATCGATCTTTTGGATTTCTTTCAGTTTTTTTTTTTCCCCTATCTGAGGTGCTTAATTTATGCCAGCTAAAAAATAGGCAAATGACTTTTCCTGAAATACATGTACAAGGATGTTTTTCCTGGATAAATCATTTAATGAATAGAACACACACAATTCAGGAATCTATCATAGCAAGAAAATTCCCCAAATGTAATGAACAATGCTATTTGAACATGAATTTATTAAGGAAGGAAATGTGTTCGTATTTTAAAATATTTTTGAAACTTTTACTTCAGTGTGGCTCTTTCTGTTAATAGTAATTGCCTGAAGAGATTTTTTCATTTAGGGAAGTTCAAAGCAGAACTCAAGACAATCTAGTTTTTCCTTAAGTCAACCATTTCTTGTAGAAAATATGGTCTGAGGGACCAAGAAGACAACACTGCTGCAAAACATTTCTTTCCTGAGATCCATGTGCGTTTCCAAGAATGATAGTCTTGAGACCTTGTAGATATGCTCGTATTTACTCACTGAATTCAAAAGATCTTTAATATTTCAATATGTTGAAGATTTTGTGATTTTCACCGTTTAACTTTACAATTGAGCAAAACGAAGTGGAAAATTGCCTTTCTTCAGATAAGTGCTTTTGTTTTTGTTTTTCTGGGCTACTCATATAATTAATGAGATATTTAATTAGCTATTGATTTATTTTGCTCTCAGCATTTTAGAAAATTGGTCAGGTACTGTGTTCCCTATTTGTGCTTTCCTAAAATTCAAAGATGAACCGATTTTCACACTAAGATATAACAGAAGAAAAATTTCCTGAATTATTGTCTGTTTACAGTTCCAAGTTAGAAACTTCATGCTTTTTGTTTAAAATGACTGAGAGGTGTATAACCCACCAGTTTCCACTATAAAATCCTAAGAAGAAAAACAAGTTGGGTTTGAATGTCTATAAGTTGATATCACACAAGTTTTTTTTCTCAGCACAATCCCAGACTTGACACGGAATCTAACAGTAGAGGATGAAAATAAAAGGGTCGAAGAAACAAACAAAGAGCAGTCCTCTGCCCCTCCTATGAGAAAGCCATGCCCAGCATGCTGGCTTGGGGAGGGAGTGAAGGGGCTCCCGCAGATGGGCTGAGGCAGCATCGGATGTGACACACAGTGGCAGGAGAAGCGCTTTGCCCAGGAAGGAGGAAAAGGATCAGGAGCCCTCCTGGTACAGGGCTGGTGAGGTAGCAGGTGGGACTTGACTCAGGAAGCAGGGCTCAGACACTGGACCAAATTGAGAACTAGCTAAAACAAGTCTGGGGCAGAAGCAGCTTTCCATAAGATACCCCCTCCAGTGTGCCATACCAGTTTATCGTTGCCATAGCAACACCCAGCCGTGGTCACTCCTTTCCATGGAGACCACCTGTCCACACAGAAGTTGCCACCCTCATCCTAGAAATTTCTGCATTAACCCCTCCTTATTTTGCATATAATTGAAAGTGGGTATAAATATGAGTGTAGAACAGCCTCTGAGCTGCCACTCTGGGCACACGGCCTGTGGCGTAGCCCTGCTGTGCTAGGAGCAGGACCTCTGCTGCTGCTAGGCACTGCTGCTTCAGTCAATGAAAGTTGCTGTGTGACACCACCGGCTTGCCCTTAAATTCTTTCCTGGGTGAGTGAGGCCAACAATTCTCCCAGGCTAAGCCCCAATTCGGGGGCTCGCCTTTGCTGTATCGTGGGGACTGGGAGAAGGAAAGGCAGGTGGACAAATGCCAGCACAGGCCGCATGGCAGCAAGGAATCTCACGTGGCTCCTGATGCCCAGAGAGGAGGAGCCATGGGAGTGAGTGGTAAGAGAAAACTTTGGGAACTAGCACATGAGACAACATCCTCACTTGGCTTGATGAGGAGTTCACACTTCATACAATTCCAAAGGCGCCCTGGAGAGTCTTCGGAATCAGAAGGATGGGAATTGATGTGTCCTTTGTGATTCTTTCTGTTCCTGCGAGTTTGAGGGAAGACGTCTCATAAATGGGAACCACTGAAGGGCAAGCCATGAAATGAAGGATAGAGCCCAGTTGGCTGCCTCCTTTTAGTTTAGAAATTGGGGCAAGTATCTTTTTAAAAGTGTTGAAAAGGTGAGCGATAAAGCTACATGTATCTGGAAAGAACCTTGGGCTCTTGGGCAGATTTTTGTTTTAGACAGAAATCATGAAGATGCGTTAACACACTGTAAATCATCAGGGAGCAAGGGTGAAGACAGGACGGAAAAAGAAAACTTCAAGAAGCGAGAAGTCAGACAGGAGAGAATGCGATAGGATTCATTATGGTTCACAGCATAAGCACGAAGGAGCTTTCACTGGTGGGTTTTTCAGCTCCAAATTGCATACTAGAAAAGGTCAAGTTTTTATCTGTTATATCTACAGGGCATATACAAAAAGAAATTTAAGGAAATCTCACACTCCTTGGTATTTTGAATGGATACTTACTGCTACCTCAGTTTTCCAACCAGATATTAAAGTAAACAACTGTAAAACAGGATGATTTTTCTAGATGTTCTTCTTCTGATTTCTGTAATACAAAATTTCCACGACAATATTTTCTCCATATTCCATGCTTTTTATTGCCTTAATTCTGGTATATTTTTAGTCATTTCTTGACTCATCATGATCTTCTGCATAATTGGTTTTATGTCATTCTACTGCATATCACAGCCTTAGTTTTATGACTCTATATTCATTTTCTTAACATTATTTTCAGTAGGAAAAAGAAAATAGAATGAGTCAAGTCAATCTGATATTGAAGTTTAAAAATATAATCAGCTCTTATGGTGTATCCCAGATTAATAAACTGCAGAAGGCAAATGAATAGAAACATCAATTATCAATTTTGTATAGCCAAAGAAAATTTGAAAAAAAACATAATAGAGTTTTCATAACAAGGTAATTATAATAGGCCAGTAACTCAATTCCTTGGGGAAATGCTTCCCTCTTACTCCAGGAAGGATTCAAATAAGACCTGATTTGCTTTTATTTCTTCTCCAATCTTTTTTTCTAATTTCTCTTCTTTCTTGTCCTCTGTGTATTTGATGGAAAGAGCAATTATAACAGGAGCAGTTACCTTTCAAAGCAAGAAGAAATATCTGTGTTCCACAGCTGAGTGTATTTGCATTTCTAATACCTTAGGTGTTTGGATGTATTTTATTAAGAAAATCATCATGTGCATAGAATTGTTTGTCCTGATATTGCATTAAATAAATAGTAAACACGTTTCTGAACAAAACTGAATTACCCTCCTATATTTACGTATTCTCCTACTGTTGGACTTCCAGGTTTTAAACTTGTCTCTGCTTAACTATTTCATGCCATAATGAATATTATCTAAAGACAAATTCTTAGGAGTACAAAAAAATAGACGATTTAATATGAACATATTTATGTTGGTTGCTCCATGAGGACTGATGGCTCCACAAATACGGAACAAATGATCCCTGACATCACCAGGGCTGGGGTTGCATCTGTTTCAACATAACTATTTTAGCTTTTCCTATTACGAGTTCTAATGGTTTGCTATCCTAATAGATTTTGAAATGTTATAGTATCTCTTGATATTTTGCTATTAATATACTCATTATAAAAATGTTTCTTTTGAAATGTACATGTGAATGCACACTAATTTATGTAGCAATACGTGAACAGCTCCCTCTTCATAATGAAAATGTTGCCAATGTTATTGAACTGAATATTAAACCTAATATTTCTTAGACTGAAACTAACATTTCAGTTATTGTTATTCTGTCTTTAGATAATATTCATTATAGCATGAAATAGTTAAGCAGAGAAAAGTTTAAAACCTAAAAGTCCAACAGTAGGAGAATACATAAATATAGGAGGGTAATTCAGTTTTGTTCAGATACGTTTTTACTATTTATTTAATGCAATATCAGGACAAACAATTCTATATTTCTTAACAATTCTAATATTTCTTAAACTAAATGTTAATTATAATAAGAAATATTAAGGGATAAACAATTTTTAATCAATAAGAAATTTAATCAGCTGTTTTAAATTTTAGATATGGTTCAGTTTCTTAAATGACTGTAAAATAGTTGGTTGAAGAGAAAATATGATTTACTTCTTAAAATCTTCCATGAGTGTGTGAAATTTATCTAAACTATTAAGCTGATTTGTTGGCTAGTCAGATAATTGCCAGTCCTAGTCACTAAAAGTTAATGTTAACATGGTTTAGACCAACCATAATTATGCAGTTTCATTCTGTCACTTGAAATAATGGGAATGCTAGTTATCTTTGCATGTCATACAACTTTTCACCTTCGTTTCCTATCTACCTCAATTTGTAATCTTATACTTACTACTATACATATAAATTATGCTATTTTTACCAGCTGTCCTATTTTTAAGATTATTTAGAAAATGAGAAAACTCTTTAATCTTCTGGCATTCATAATATACCTCTTGCAAATGTAAATAAAGAGAAAAATAGGTATACACATTTAAAGAGGCATATATGATTTTATCTACTAAAACATTTTTATAGGTTTATGATTTTATCCACATCTATATGAAATATGCATTTTATCTTTTCAAAGAGGAGGGCAATTTGCCCAACTCTAAATTATTAAATATTTAGTTTCTGAACTATGGAAAAAGAATATTGTAATCAAATAATGTGCTTCTAGGATCCCATAAAATAATCACTCAAAACTCATAAATATTAGAACAATCTATACATAATCAACTGCCATTTAAAGAAATGATTTGGTTTCATTGGAAATATTTTGAAATCCTCTAGAAGTACCATTTGACCCAGCCATCCCATTACTGGGTGTATACCCAAAGGATTGTAAATCATGTTGCTATAAAGACACATGCACACGTATGTTTGTTGCAGCCCTGTTCACAATAGAAAAGGCTTAGAACCAACCCAAATGTCCATTGATGATAGACTGGATTAAGAAAATGTGGCACATATACACCATGGAATACTATGCAGTCATAATAAAGGATGAATTCATGTCCTTTGTATGGACGTGGATGAAGCTGGAAACCATCATTCTCAGCAAACTATCACAAGGACAGAAAACCAAACACTGCATGTTCTCACTCATAGGTGGGAATTGAACAATGAAAACTCTTGGACAGAGGGTGGGAAACATCACACACCAGGGCCTGTCATGGGGTCGGGGAAGGGGAAGGGATAGCATTAGGAGAAATACCTAATGTAAATGATGAGTTAATGGGTGCAGCACACCAACATGGCACATGTATACATATGTAACAAACCTGCACGTTGTGCACATGTACCCTAGAACTTAAAGTATAATAAAGAAATCTACGTTTTTCAGCATGTATTTCCACATATTATGAATAATAGCCAGGGAAAACGTAAAATACCCTCCCTCTCTTTATCCCTGCATTGTTTCTGCTATTTACTCACCTTTCTGTCCTCTGAATTGCGAAGCATGGATCCGGGCAAGATTTATGGCATGGGTAGGGAGGGACTATGTCATTTGTGAAGAAGGAGAGAGAAAATTCCCAAAGTAGAGAGAATGGAGATGTGTGAAAAGGAAGATAGGAAGCAACTCGGGAGTCAGAAAAAACATGGCTGCAGGAGGACTCCACTGATTTTCTGGGGAGTGGGTAATAGGAAGTTCATTTTCTGTTCCTTGATGTTTATTTGTACTCAGTGGTGGAGAATTTTCCATTTTTACCCCCAGAAATATCTAACACAGGCATTTATTTCTTCCAAGGCCAAAATAGCCGTTCATCTCACAGTGGCCCAGGAAGTGAGCTGAACTAAACCTCTATTATTTGGTAGGAAGAAACTTTGTAAAAATCTCCCAAATGAGCCACAGCAGCCATTACAATGAAAGGCTTTCTCACCCTGTGTGGCTCCTGGGTAGAAATCACTCAGGGCTTCATCTTACCCCATCATTTATTTGCTGTGTCACTTCAGTGAGTTCCTTCAGCTTTCAATGTCAGCTTCATCATCCGTAAAATGGGATAAAGATAGTTACCTCCAGTGGGTTCTTTGGGTAACTAAATTGCTTTCATAAGTATATAAATGGGCACATCAGAAACACAATAAATATCAGTTTGGTTATATTAAAAAGATACGAGGCACATGCCAGGGCTAAAATAATTGTTTACAGTTTTTGCCTAGTGACATTTATCTCAATCATTAAATACTTATTTTAGAATAAGTAAATAACCATAAATAATCCTTTTCAAGGAAGTATTGTAAAAATTATATGAGCAGCAAAAATATGACATAAATGATATTTGAAATAGAGTTCTACCAAATAGAAATGTGCAATGCTATTATTTAAATCAGATATTTCTTCACCCAGTATTCTCTTTAGGAACAATTTCATTCAAGAGAGTTGAGATAAATGTGTTTATGTCAAATCATGTTTTTTTTTTTTTAAAGCATTTGATGTTTACAGTAAACTCTGTGGCATTGTTATGAAAAAAATAGAAGTAAATTACTCTTGCTTAAATACATGACAAAGAAAATTGGAGGTAAATTATTCTTATTATAATAAGAAAACAATTTTTATAGGCCAGATTCAGTGGCTCCCATTTATCATCTCAGCACTTTAGGAAGCCGAGATGGGAGGATCTTCAAGGACAGGAGTTCAGGACCAGCCTGGAGAATATAGTGATAACTTGTCTCTATAAAAAAATTAAATAAAAGTTAGCTGTGTGTGCTGACCTGTGCCTGTGATCTCAGTTACTCAGGAGGCTAAGGCAGGAGGATTGATTGAGCCTGGGAGGTTGAGGCTACAGTGAGCTATGATCCGGCCACTGCACTCCAGCCTGGGTGACAGAGTGAAACTGTGTCTCAAAATAACACTAAAAATAATTTTGATAAAATAATTTGGGTTTGTTGTTGTCTACTATCCCCTTACACACATTTATGCAATATTTTTGTCAGATTGAATCTTCGTCTCAGTATAGAATAGAAAAGGTGTCATAATTTCTTCTACACTTTAAAAGGTGAGGTAATATATTACAGAAATTGAATCTGGTTCATTCACAATCTAAAAAGTGCTGACAAAATCTCAGGTGTTCATGAAGAACAAGTGGTTTTGGAATCACCTTATGAGTTAGATTTCTATCTTTCCTAATTTGTAGAACAGATAATCAAATGATGTTGTCAGTTTGCTCACTTAGAAGTGGAAATAGGAAATTTTTTTTTAACTATTCTGATTCTGAGAAAGAAAACCAAAAACTTCTAAGCTGAGATTTTTCTCCTAGCATTGCATAAATGGGCATTAAAAACAAGAAGACGTTGTGGTGTCAAAAACCACTTTGAAATTCCATCTCAGGCACACAGCACCACGTGGGCACAGTCAACGAATTTCAGGAGCTGGAAGCTGACAGATCCTTCAAGTTTTAGGTTTTGTTTTGTGTTTTGAGAACAGAGTCTTGTTCTGTTCCACAGGCTGGAGTACAGTGGTGCATTCTCAGCTCACTGCAACTACTGCCCACTGGGCTCAAGTGATTCTCATGCCTCAGTATCCCGAGTAGCTGGGACCATAGGCTTGTACCACCACACCTGGCTAATATTTGTATTTTTTGTAGAGATGAGGTTTCACCGTATTTCCCAGGCTGGTCTCAAACTCCTTGACTCAAGGGATCCACCTATCTTAGCCTCCAAAAGTGCTGGGATTACAGGCATGAGCCATGACCTCTGGCCAAGTTTTAGTTTTAATCCATCCTCAAATTAGCTTATATATATGTACATGTATATACATATGCCTATATGTGTATGTACCTGCACATATGTGCACGTGTGTGTATATGTATGTGTGTGTGTGTGGTTCCTACTTAAAGATGGCCAGGAGAGGAACCAGGTTCCAATGTGTGTAGTGTCCACCCCCAGTCATATGTATTTTGAAGCCTCAGCTGCTCTTTGATTCTAAGTCTGCCAGCTACAGACTTCCAAATTCACACCCAGCTGTTTCGTAACAGAAGGTACTTGGATTCACAGAAAGTCTTCCCTTTGCTCATTGAGAATAAACATGTTTTCTTCATTATAGAAAGAAGAAAAGCATTGTTTTCTGGCTGCTGTGAGATATTACCACAAATGTAGTGGCGTAGAAACCACAAAGATCTCATCCTGTATTTCCACAGGTTAGAAGGCTGACGTCAGCTTCTAATCTGCCGATGGGTCTCCCTGAGCTGACCACATGGTGTTGAGGGGCCTGTGTTCTTTTCTGCAGGATTCAGGGGAGCTGTCTCCAGGCTACCCACATTCCTGAACTTGTGGTCTCTTTTCTCCATCTTCAAAGCCAGCAAGGTTGCATCTTTCTGATTATTTTTAAATGATGTCTCCCTCTGACCTGAGCCAGAAAAGGTTCTCAGCTTTTAAGAAATGTTACAACATTTCTTAATACAACAAGGAACCCACCCAGATAATTGCAGGTCATCTCACTGGCTCACAATCCTTACCTCTCACACCTGTCAAATCCTCTCAGCAGGTAAGGAAACATAGTCGCAGGTTCTGGGAATTACGTTGCAGACATCTTTGGTGGAGGTCATCGTTCTGCTCCCACAACTGCAAAAAGAGATAAGGCCAACATCTGTCCTCACTCCAGGTGTCCACACAGTCCATACTCCTTCTCCAGAACACCCTCTATTCCTCGCCTACCTGCATTTGATGTTTCAAGTTTCAGCTTCAATGCCCTCTTTTCCATAGGTATTTTCTGACCTTTGAATTTTCAGTTTTATTCTGTTTTATCACTGTCATTTTCTCCCTTCGTAACACTTAGTTATTAAGTAAATATTTGAGTACTTGTTTAGTGTTGTTCTCCCTCTTTCACTGAAAGTTCTATGAGGGTAGCTACAGGGTTGGTTTTATTAGAGAGGAAATTCACAATATCCACCATGATACTCAAAGAGATTGCAGGAAAGCAACCCTTTTTGAATGAATACAGGAGTAATTTGTCGAGGCTGATGTGTTGACAAATACAGTTTTAAACTTTTTAGTATAAAAGTGCAAAGTTGTTATTGAAGACCTAGTTAAAACTTAGTGAAAACTTAGAGAATAAAACATTTTGTACATTTCCACGACCTCTGCATTCTTCCATTCTTGTGAAAAAAAAGCTTAAGAATGAACTGCTAGAAGAAAACAAAAGTGTGCGGAATGATACATTAAGACACAAAAATGCCATATTGTAACTGAGCTCTTGAAAAGCAAATAGGCAGATGCTTCATTTTTTAAAGCATAATCAGTAACATGAATAAAATCTTAACTATATTGTTAAGATAAGACATAATTCATCAAATAGTCACATCTCATTTTCTTGTGTCATTATAAGAGTAATAATACTAAGACAGCTGGTCATCCCACCAGTCCTAGTAATGGCTCATTGAAAAAAGTTTTCTCTAGAGAAAAAAAAAAAATGACAGAAAAACACAAAATTTACATTTAATTTGAGAGGCAAACATTAAGAACCAACCCACAGCAGGACTGGGAGATTCCAATGTCCTTGTTTCTTCTCATCCAGAGTACAGTCACCAAAATGCAAATAGGATTCATTTGTTTTTTGTGTGTGTGTCTCAGGCTTTTTCTGGTTGGCTTGAATAAATGCTATTGAGTATGGCAAATGAATGCAGCGCCCCCCACCCCCCATAATTTCCATGTATAATGGTCATCACCATTAATTAGACACAATTAAGAGCCTTCTATAAGGTGCACTCAAGAATCTGAACAGCAGCCATGCAGAAGGTTAGGTACATAAACTTGCCTGCATAGTGTCAAGAGTCCATGTATTCAATCATGATTTTCAAACTATTTTTCTTAGCTCTTCAGTTTCTCACATATGTATAGAACTTGAGAAAATTATAGAAATGAAAAGTTTGGTCAAGGGTAAATAAAGGCTTATTTGTATTTTATATTTCAATTTCCTTCTACAGTTGTTGCATATCATGTTCTGAATTTTTTTAATTACAAGAACACTCACCAGTATTTCCTTTGTGCTGTGTATTGGATCACCTCCTCTGCATACACAACGGTACTTAATCCTTACAACAGTCTTTTTAATTGTGAAAAAGTGTCTATAACTGATATGTAAAGTCACTTATTCTCTGAAAGGTAAGACATTGGCCCACGGTTATCTAGGTGGAGAGTAGTGAATGGTATTTGAATTTGTCTGTCTCTGTAGTATCTCATGATACCTTCCACACTGAATATCCAGATAGGAAAAGCACTGTGGAGAAAAAGTCAATTAATAAAACAACTTTCTGACATTTAGTTATGGAGATTAGAAAAGACATGAATGCAAATACTTTAAACCAGCTTAGCCTTTCTTAAAGATGTGTTATTATCAATATTATTTTGAGACAGGGTCTCACTTTGTCACTCAGGCTGGAGTGCAGTGGCATGTGGCATAACAATAGTTCACTGAAGCTTCTGTCTCCATTAACAAATCCTCCCACCTCAGCCACCAGAGTAGTTGGGACTACACGTGCACACAACCAGGTCTGGCTAGTTTTTAAATTGTTATGTTTTGTAGAGGTGGGGTCTTGCTATATTGCCCAGGCTGGTCTTGAACGCTTGGCCTCAAGAGATCCTCCCACCTCAGCCTCCCAAAGGGCTGGGATTTCAGACATGAGTCACCATGCCAAGCCAAGATTAATAATTATATAAGGATAGCATAGCAGGCATTTTTATTAATATACATTTCTAAAGAATTTTTCGTTTTTTACCTAAGTAATTATCTCTGAGATTCAGCTTTGTCACTTAAACCATAAGAATGTTGAGTAGAAGGTTTTGGGGTTTTTATTTTAATTCAAATTTTCATTTTTTGTGCTTTTTAAAGTTGTATATTTTTTAAAAATCATGCTTTTCTAAGCAGACTCTAAACACAGCAAACCATATCTGACACTCTAAGCATAATTAACAAAAAAATTATACTCTGAAAAAGTAATGATCATCAATGTATTGAATAGAGGAACTGTTTTGAAATGTTGGCCAGAATTTTATAACATAACATTAAATTTCATTTTGTCCAGATAGTTAAAAGGGAGCTTTTGCAATTTCAGACTATAATGTTACAGGAAGCAGATCTCATTCAGGCATTATAATCTCAAATAAATTATTACAGAAAAATTATAAAGAGGATGATTTGTTGATAGAGCTAATCATTCAGGATTTTATGGCACCTCAACATAATTTTCAACAAGTCCAGGGCCCTTGAACTTCTAATAGTCACCATTATTTATTTCATTCAGCTCTTTTATTCCACATTGGTTGAGACTCCTTGTAACCATATTTTACCACAAAATTTATGACTTGTCTTCCACTGAGGGCCTAAAACTGTCATGGTAAGCCCTTGTGAAGGAAGAGTTTTGTTGCTGATATTCTCTAGTGGAAACCTATAAAAGTCATCTGATTTTCTATCCAAACAGCATGTCATACTTGAGTCTTGAATTTTTGAAAATATTTTAAAAGGATCAAAGCATTTGCTCCCTGAGAAATGGCACTGGATTAACAATATTAAATCTGGACTGCGTTGCCTCTCCAGCCTCATACATTGAGCTTGACTCGAAGTCTTGATTTATGCAAAGCAAAATGCAAGGCTTTGAGCAGGAATCAAAGATAAATTGGTTTGTCTATTGTCCAGTAGCTCCTTTGGTAGCAGAGAGGATTCAGTACTGATGATCACTTATATTTAAATGACAGTTGACATTTTACAACATATTCCTATTTGCCTTTTTAATTTGAGTTTCTCAGGAAACTGAGATGCAATAGAATTAGATGAATTGACAACTAATGCCAGCACCAAATCCATTATTTTCACTCCACCACACTATTCATCTTTATTAAAGCATCTATGTGCTTTAGAGGTAAAGTTCAGATACAGACCTCAAACTATGAAAAAGCATCCCATGGCCAGGCACGGTGGCTCACACCTGTAATCCCAGCACTTTGGGAGGCCAAGGTGGGCAGATCACAAGATTAGGAGATCGAGACCATCCTGGCTAATACGGTGAAATTCCGTCTCTACTAAAAAAAAATACAAAAAACTAGCCGGGCGTGGTGGCGGGCACCTGTAGTCCCAGCTACTCAGGAGGCTGAGGCAGGAGAATGGCGTGAACCCCAGAGGCGGAGCTTGCAGTGAGCTGAGATCTCACCACTGCACTCCAGCCTGGGCGGCAGAGCTGGACTCCATCTCAAAAGAAAAAAAAAAGAAAAAAAGTAAAAGCATCCCATACACTGCCTACATATCAATGACCACAAAAGAAGATGTGTGAATTTAGCATGTTCACGCTATAGGCTAAGTCTAACCTCAAGCAGATATTTGGCATTGTATTTTTTTAATGTTTCTGAAAGTAGGGTCATCCCCAGTGCTGTGCTAGATACGTTCTACAGTCTCATGCAAACATGCGAGAACCTTACGGACAACAGAAACTCAGGCTGAGCTGGGTGCTGGCTCTACCACCTGAGGGATTTTGCCGGACTGCAGAGGACAAGAGCTCACTGTACATGGGGGATTAAAAGTGAACTTTGCTCATTTGCGAAGGATTAAAGGAGGAAGTGAACAACAGTAACTATGTTAAAAAAGATATACAGACACGGAAATCCAAAAAAAACCTGAGTGGAAGGAAGGTAAAAACAGTTTAAATTAAAAGGAAGGCAAAATAAGTGATATTGTTGTTCTGTCTCTCCTGAGATGCTATTTTAACTTTTTGTACTGTGACCTCTGTTATTCCAGTAAAGTCAATGAACTCTTAGAATCGTGTTTCAAAGTTCACATAGAAAGTATAGATTACAAAGAAAACCAATTATATTAAAATACACTTAGTATCCATGTACTCCTTGGGGGTTTACCAGTCCCATCTGGAAAAGGCAAGCTATGTTGATAATGGAACATTATCCATTGAGCCATATGCTTAAAGACTCATTACATTAAAATCAAAGCAGCTGAAAAATTCCTTGTGCACGTTCCTGAAAGTGTCATATTTCTAGACAGAAAGAAAGTGATTTCTTTCTCATCCCCCAAATCCGTATTTTACGTAACCACAGGTATGACTTATCTATATTGCCAATCTGATCACACAGCTCTGAAAAGTCTCTTTCCATCACTGTGTAGGGCAAAGTTCAGACTCCTGGCTTAGCACACAGGTCCGCCATGACGTACTCTTGTCGGGCTTGCCAGCCCCTGCTGCCGCTTCTCTGGGGCTTACTCTTTGTGCTTCTGTAATAACGAGCTGACGATAACTTAATGGGATGTGGTGCTCTGCACCTCTTTGTATTTGCTACTTTGGACTGTCTGCTTGGAATGACTCCCCTGATCATGCTTCTGGACTGCTAATCATCATTTAAGACTCAACTCAAAGAACTTCCTTCTGTAAAACTTTCCTGAACTCGGACTCCCAGAGTTCCCTTGCTTTGTGCCTTAATAAAGCCTGAGCATAAATATTTCATCATTGCTGCAGTCTGTCCCCCGACTCTTGAGGAAAGATAGCATGTTTTATTCATTACTTTATACCCAGAGTCAAGCCAATGAATGGAAGACAATGTATACAGAATTAATGAATGGATAGATAAAATGGATGAAGCTTTCTTTTTTCTGTTTTTTTTTTTTTTACTTTGAGATAGAGTCTTACTCTGTTGCCCAGGCTGGAGTTAGTGGCATTATCTTGGCTCACTAGAACCTCTGGCTCCCGAGTTCAAGTAATCCTCCCATATCAACCTCCCAAGTAACTGGGATTACAAGAATGCACCACCATGCACCACCATGCCCAGCTAATTTTTGTATTTTTAGTAGAGACAACATTTCACCATGTTGGCCAGGCTGGCCTCAAATTCCTGGCCTCAAGTGATCCACCTGCCTCGGCCTCCCAACATGCTGGGATTACAGGCACGAGCCACCATATCCAGCTGGAAGATGATTTTTATTAGCCAGGGCTCTCCAGAGAAATAGAACCAGTGTTTTAGTTGGAAGACCATCAGGCAATAGAACTCTCTCGTACTTGAGAAAGAGTCAGTTTTCCTTCTACTGAGGCCTTCAAGTGATTAAACGAGGCTCACCCACATTACAGAGGGAAATCTGCTTTACTCGTTCTACCAAATGAAATGTTCATCTCATCTAAAAACACCCCCGCAGACACACCCAGAATAAAGTCTGACCAAATATCTGGATATCCTATGGCCAAGTCAAGTTGTTGCATAACATTAACCATCGTAATACTGAATTCCTAATACTTCTCAATTTAAAAATCTGTCTGGTTGTATGAAATTATTTGGGAATAACTCAGAATTCACGATGCTCTTACTGGAAAATGCTAGGGCTTTTATACACATTTTTTGACCACAGGAGAACAGGCAATAACCTTGTTCTAGTTTGGCTGGGAACTGCTTGAGGACATACTTTGCATTTTCTTCATCTTTATGTTTTATTTCCCATAGAACACAATGAAACCTCTCAGTGAATAATTGTTAACTTTAACAGAAAAAGAAATATTTTCACATCAAAAAATAGAAAGCATAGAATAAATATTGCAAGGGGAGATGAGGCTCAAATGAGTAAAACTGAAGCCAAGAACAAACAAATTTGAATATGAACAAAATCTTAGAAATGTGGGAATTTAATGAAGATGGTAGAACTTTCACTGGACGTTTTCTATGAAGGCATGTGCAGGCTAAATATCACCCCCAGTGTGTTCAGTCCTTAATCACTGGAGCCACTGAATAGGTTGCTTGATGGGCAAAAGGGGTTTACAGATATGATAAAGAGTCTTGAGAGAGATTATCCTGATTACCTTGGTGGATCCAGTCCAGCTATGTGAACTCTTAAAGCAGTAGACAGAGGCAGAAGAACGGGTCACAAAGATGCAATGACTGGACCCAGCATTGCTGTCCTGGAAGATTCACAAAGAAGGCTATGACCTCAAAGAATGTGGTAGCCTTTTGAGGCTAAGACTGAATGGCCCACAGTTTACAGCCAGCAAGAAAATGGGAATGTGGGCCCCATAAACGCAAGAAACTGGATTCTAAAAGCGCCTGAACTGGCACTGGATGAATTTTCCCCAAGAGGCTTCAGAAAGGATCATAGCCTGAAAAGCCTTGATTTTTGTCTAGTGACACCCGTATTGAACTTCAGACCTACAGAACTAGCAGGCTGAGGCAGGAGAATGGCGGGAACCCGGGGGGCGGAGCTTGCAGTGAGCCGAGATCGCGCCACTCACTCCAGCCTGGGCGGCAGAGCGAGACTCCGTCTCAAAAAAAAAAAAAAAAAAAAAAAAGTAAGCTTGTGTTCTCTTAAGCCACTATGTTTGTAGTAAGGTATGGCAGCAATAGAACAAACGACCACTCTGTAAAACAAATGACTGCAAACGGTGGCTTGACACAGCAGGCATTTATCTATCTATCTATCTATCTAATTTTTTTTTTGAGACAGAGTCTCGCTCTGTTGCCCAGGCTGGAGTGAGAGGCGCCATCTTGGCTCCCTGCAAGCTCCGCCTCCCGGGTTCCCGCCATTCTCCTGCCTCAGCCTCCCGAATAGCTGGGACTACGGGGGCCGCCATCACGCCCGGCTAATTTTTTGCATTTTTTTTGGTATAGACAGGGTTTTCCCATGTTGGTCAGGATGGTCTCCATCTCCTGACCTCGTGATCTGCCCGCCTCGGCCTCCCAAAGTGCTGGGATTACAGGCGTGAGCCACCGCGCCCGGCCTGGCCTTTATTATCTCATAGTTTTCGTGGAGCGGGGTTGTGCTGGGTCCTCTGCCTCAAGTCTCGCGTGCTGTGATCAAGGCCTGGGTTCCACGGCCGCCTCCAACTAGAGGCTTGACGGGAGGACTCTGCGTGCAAGCTCACTCAGGTTGTCGGCAGAATCCATTACCTCTGGGCATGAGCACGGAGAGCCCCGGCGTTGTGCTATCTGGGGGCCATTTCCACAATTTCTCCCTACATAGAATTTCTTCAACACAGCACCTGCTTCATCAGGCCCACAAGGAGAATCGGTGACTCCATCCACGCAAGATGCAGCCTTATCTAATGTCACACAGCCGTGACCGTGACACCCCTCATCGCTGCCATATCCTGTGGGTCAGACGCACATCACGGGTCTTTCTCACAGTCCAGAGCAGGGATTATAGAGATGTGAACACCAGAAGGTGAGACTCACTAGGATCATGTGAAGTTTTTACTGCCACACTCGTCCTTTTAAAATCATGACGCAGCCTTCCATCAGTGGGTAAAACAGATTTTATAATTTTTAAAGATGTTGTAGAAGATCTAATTTGTTAAGATAATTTGTAAACTCATCCTATTCTATAGAGTTTCCTTTTTCTGTCTATTAGTATTATGATTGCACAACTGCCTGGGTGAAAGAGTGAGACCCTGTCTCTTAAAAATAAATTTAAAAATCTGCCTGAAATAGAATGTATAAACCCAGGGTTTTAGTTTATTTTCCATTGACAAGTCAGATGTATGCACATGTTCAGGAAAGAACTGTCATCAAAGTTAAATTTTTCCTTTAAAATGTTTCATCTGGTTTCTATGTCCAATTTCATGGACAGAATTCTAGGCTTAGTACCTGAAAACTACTTTCTAATTTTAACATTGTAAATAGTGAAAAAAGTTACAATGTGAAGAGATGGAAAATTCCCAGATGAAAGAAAGCTAGATAGTCCATTCTCATATTCATTTTTACCCAGGGACCAATCACCTCTTCTACTGTGGTCTCCCATTAATTTAGAGCGAAGAGTTCTAATTATGTGGCTGACCAATGCACGTGGGTATAATACAATGGGAGCTCCTGAAACAAACTTCTGTTTTTTTCTTTGCAGAACTCATAGTGACCAAAGAGTCTCATGAAGCTTGTGAATGATTTATGTGTTAAAGAAAATATGTGTATTTGAATAATGAAATCTGTTAAGCATCATTTGAAGAACTTTGGCAAATGGCTTTGTGTTGTATGATCCTTTTTCCTATTTTATCACGTTTTTATTTTCCTTGCAAGAAAATGTGGGAGATTTATGACTACTTTGTTAGCAAATTAATGCCAAAGGGTAAACAAAAGAAAATGGCGGACTTTTTATTCGCTGTTGCCAACATTATAATAAAAAGTGGTGTTGAGATGCTTCCTGGCGGTATTTACATGATAATCACTATCCATTAGAAAAGTGACACGGCGCACTTCTAATGCAGGCCTTTGTCACCATTTATTATTAGATATTTTACAAGCGATTTGGAGTGTCCATTGTTTCATGACTGATGCCAACATAAGCAATATCAACATGGCAAATTAGGTCTGTGGTTTTCCCCTGAAGCTTCTAAAACCCATCTTATAGGAATGACTTGGGAACATTTTATATTATTCCTTTATTATAATTTCTGCATTCACTCCTCATTTGGTATTAAAAGCAGCAATGTTGATTGTTGGACGAAAGAAATTTGGTAGTGTCAGGTATGACATGTACAAACTGGATAAGGCAATATTTTAATTGTTTTACTTGGTCATTCTTATTCTACATTCTCTTTTGGCTACCATAACATTTACAGTAGATTCAAATTGATAATATATTTTTTTGTATGTGAAAGTTAGTATAACTTTAACATCATGCCTTAAATATAAACATATTATGAAAGGGATATATAGTAATCATAGAACATTTACTTTGGAAAGAATTGAAATTACCTGCAGTCCCACCTCCTGCCATTAAACATTGTACTTTCTCCTGCCCCTTTCCTTAGTGGATGTAGCCAGTTCTGCTGAGGCTTCTTGCTGCTGAAGAATGAATGGGAAACATGGCTGAACTGTATTCTGGTTTCCCGCTCTTCTGGCCATAGCATCCTTCAATGTCATCTCAGTACAGTTCCATAACTTGCCAGCCACGCTCACTTGTTAAACATTGTCCTGTGGAGATGCGGTTCCTGCGCCTTGAAATGCCGATTTTTATCTTTGTTGAGCTGTGGTTTGCCGTGTTTGGGTAAACACTCAACACTGGGCCTCCCTTGACAGCACACTCATTGACTCTTCAGAGGGCTCCATGGGACCCTCATCCTCTGCCTCTTTCATCTGTTTTCCCACAGCCTCCTGTGACACAGACCTCTTCAGCCAGTCCTTAGGTAATATCAGCAAGACTGAAGCCATCGTCACCTTCCTTAACGTCCATCATTCCATCCAGGGGAAACTTGACCTGGCAGGGGTACCCGGGGTGCGAACAGACAAGCAAACAGACTTGGAAGCCCAGGAATATTCATTTTGATACTCAGTACATTTAAACTGCCAGTATGTATTGAGTATTTTTTTATTGGAGGACATTCTTTGAAAGCACGGTTTTCACTATGGGCATGGTATTTTTATACATGTGGGATGCAACACATTTTCACGACACCCTGTTGTTAAGATTCTACATTTGTGGCAGCTACACCTTTGCTTTCAGCACTGCTTCTGACTTCAGAGAGCTGAGGCAAAGTGCATGGTCCTGGGCAACTCATCTTTTACAAATGTCTTTCCTGAATGCTCAGAGAATTCAAGGTAATTTAAGGCACATGTCACTACTCAAAATATGTATTTCACATAAGATAAATACATAATGACATTAACTTAAGATATTCCAAGATCAGTTCCTGAGTTCCAAAGACGTGATTGCATTTGGTTTGCAAAACACTCAAATGTTATAAAAACAGGAGGGGCAGCAGCACATACAGATAATACTCTCAGGTAAAGTGAGTATGTCCTTAAAGGTGTGACTTACGGAATCAAGTTCCTAGAAGGGCAGAATATGGGAACTTAAGTGTTCTTGGGCTTCATAGCGTTTACCACAAGTATTGAGTGAGTAGATCATGTTTGAGCATGAAAGAAACAGAAATCCTTGAAAACACAAATGATAAAAGTCACTAACGTGCAAATGCATACACAATTCCTTATACCCAGCATGTTGGTGAGCAATACAGATTTAAGATTTAAATGCAGACTTAAGGTTTTTCTCACTCTGATCCCTGAGCAAATATTCCCTCTGCTGTGGCCCAAACTGTACTCATTACAGGGCAAAGCTGATGAAGAGTGAAATGTCCACTAGCTGGTGCCGATGCAGATAAAAACCCCTCTTGCTAAAAGGTCAGGGCGTATTGTCTCAAACGGGGTTCAGTTTATGTGGTGCTCAACAGTAGCGCTACTGAGATTCACCGAGAGCCACGCAGAGGAAGGTATAATTCTGATGGTGGCCTCTTGACATTCCAGGCACAACTTAGCAAAGACAGCAAGAGAGTCTCTAAGACATCCGAGAACTGCTGATGATAGCTCCTCCTGAAGCTTGGTGCGACAATGTAATTGCATACTTTATGAAACTGTTAAAATTATTATCCAGACAGTCATCTAATTTATAATAATAACTACATTTTGTTAACATTCAGTCATCTTTGCTGTTTTAACTATGACTTTTAAAGCCACCTGTTGAGCCTTTGTAATGTGCCTATTGGTGCATTGGAGTAAAGCCTCGTCATATTTGAAATGCAGATGATCCTTTTCCTTCCCACTTTTTTGGTTTTGCATTTCTTTGTAATGGCTATTGAGATGAAAGTACAAATACTTGTGTTGCAAAAGAATTGGAAACAGCAGGAAGCTTGCACATTTCAAGTCAAATCCTTAGGGACGTGTTCCTCTCTGGGTGTTTTGCCTGTGGGTGCAGATGGTTTAAGGGAGCTGAATTGTGCTAATGCTCCCTTTCTTTGCTCATCTTTGAATTGTTGTCAAGTTTTGATGTTGCTGAGGTCTGGAAACTGACTGTTGATTTTGCTGATTCACATTTTAAATCATTTGATAGAACATGAAGTCAACTCAACCTTAACCACAAGACCAGCTGAACCACCATTTTTTTTTTTTTTTTGGTAATGATCTTCCCTTTTTTCAGTGGAAGGAGAGTATATATTTGGTGAAAGCACGCGGAACTGAAATCAATCTGATGAATTTTTCATCTGGCTTTTCATTTTCTTTCAATTTACCTTGTAGTTTTCTTTCAACATAGAAAGCTTAAACAGCTGAACAACAGTGACTCATGGATGAAGTACAAGCATTTTCAGTTGTAGTTCAGACAAGACAGATGTTTTAGTGACCTCCACTTCACTGGTATCTTGCAGAGGAGTCAGCACAATGCTTTTAGTTCTATCTTGTTCAATTTTTTTTTAACTTTTATTTTAACTTCAGGGGTACATGTGTAGGTTTGTTGTGTAGGTAAACTGCTGTCATCGGGTTTTGTTACAGAGATTACTTCATCACTCAAGAACTAGTCTAGTATCCATTTGTCCTGATCCTCTTCCATTCCCCACCCTTCACTCTCTAGTTGGCCCCAGTGTGTGTCGTTCACCTCTGTGTACCCATGTGTTCTCATCATTTAGCTCCCTCTTGTAAATCAGAACATGTGGTATTTAGTTTTCTGTTCCTGCATTAGTTTGCAAAGGATAATGGCCCCCAGCTCCGTCCATGTCCCCACAGAGGACATGCTCTTATTTTTTTAATGGCTGCAGAGTATTGTTTAATTAGTTATATCCATTAATTTGATTTCCGATGGTTTTCTATAAAATGTTTGTTAATTCATAATGAAAAATCTCTCCAGTTATGTAGCCAAAGCTTTCAGTCTCGTTAAAACACTAATTAATGTTATTCTTTAACCCCTTTGAGCTTCTGTTCCACATCATTATAAACATGGGAATAGATTATCAGAGTCTCTTTCAGTTAAAAAGAAAAAAAAAGTTTATATCTCCATGTAAAATTTTAATTTGTATTCCTGATTGTATTATTTTATTTGCTTAACTTACCAAATACTCTAATAGTGTTAGGCTCTGATTATCCTAAGCAATTCACACTAATGAGTGTTAACTCATTAAATATCATAACCATTCTATCAAGTAATGGCTGCTTCATTGGTGAGGAAACTGAGGCTATGAGAAGTTAACTGGCCCCTAAATTTAGTGATGGAACTTAGATGTAAATAAAGCTGGACCAGCCCCAGAGTCTGCTTTTAAGCACTCTACTATGCTTTCTGCTTTTTAGGGAAAAAAAAAATTCCAAAAGTGTATAGGATTTCAATGGCTTAGAACTAATTCAAGGCTATGTGTTATGTACCACAAAAAATGTTAATATTTTAAAAAACTGTGCTCTCTGAATCCACTTTACCTTAATATATGGCAACAAGATAAAATTTTCCTTTATGTGCCGGTTTAATCTTTGTAATTTATCATGATTTCTAATGTAAAAAGTATTAGAGTACAAATGAAAAATTAATTCTCAATACTTATTCCATTAAAATGCATTCCATAATAAATAATGGTTTAGAACATCAGTAGAAGGGTCTCTGCAAGGGGTCTTTGCCATTTTTCAAAAACTAATCAACTAACATAGTATGCATATATCAACATGTTGGAGGGATAACTGATGGTAACCATAATGTTGATTCATCTTAAATGTATATTTATACAATTATTAGCTCTCTCTCTCTCTCTAGTGGAAATATTGTGATTTTCTTTTCTTTTCTGCAAACATACTTTGCTGGACTACTGTTTTTTCTTATTTTCTAATAAGAAAGGTAAACATTCAGGTAAAGTTAGAAGCAACATGGGTTATTTAATATTATTTATTATTATTCCTAGTAAACACAGTTGGCACCAGGCTTCACCTTGAGTTAGTCAACATATCTTCTTGAGTAAAGAGATAGGAAGTGTTTGTCTACATACGGGCAAAGGTGGGCTTAGATCTGTTATGGGGACTGGGGCATAAACACCCGAGTCTGCAGAGCTGGGCACTTATGTGCTTTGTGTGCACCTTTTGTGACCTCATAGGTGACTCACAAATTTGGTTTACAGGGCAGGTTCTAGTAAATCAAAACTTGAGTCTCATGAATTTTCCTTACTAAATACTTAACATTCCCTCTTATAACAAATAAACCTGGACTCTCAGTGGCTTTGCCCAATAGCAGTGTATTTCTGTTGACATCGCAGTCCAACATAGGTCTGGCTCCCTGCAACACAGGGCTCTAATATGTGAGTAAACTATGGAGGCAGAAACCCAGCCGTCATGCCGACCCCCATGTGTTTCATCAGACAGATCCACAGACCCAATAACAAATGCAGGAACATTGCATGTTTTTTTTAATATCCCTCCCGTTTCCCATCTTCCCCCATAATATTCATCCTGGAGTTTCTTTATCTTCTTTCCTACTAAAAATCTGTGTATTTTTCCTTTTTAGACATGACTTGAAAATTGTTTCCTTTATTTTTATTTACCCTTCCTCTTTTTTATAAAGGTTAAAAGACTAGACTGTTTTATAAGAGTTTTCATTTTTCCGATAGACAAAAGGCAGGAATCTTACTCATAGAATCTTAAACTTGCAGTGGACTGTAGGACACATCAGTTCAAAGTGTCTACGTCATTGTGCCTGAGTTCAGAAAGGCAGGCTCAAATAAACTATTTGCAAGTCATCTTTTGTGACCAGGCTTAACAATGGTTGATGGACCCTTTTCCAAAATAGTTTCTCAGGCTTGATTTCAGAACTTCTATCTGCCAAAATAATCTGAGGCAATATACAAATAGTTCCTATATCGTTTGCTACTATGCAGAATGAATGAAGGCGCCTCAGTTTGCATTCTGTTTCATTTGGTCCAGAAAACCACGTGAGTGATTTGAGAATGGTGGGGCATTGGCAGCCATCTAGGGCAAGCGTGACCTCCAAAAGTGCTCTCTGTTTTCTGGGTCATCAGAGTCAAATTTTACATCATTTGAAAATTTTCCTTTCCTGCCAAAATCATCGTTAGAAGAATGATGTGCAATTTAAATATGTTAGGATGTATGTGGCAGTACCTGAAAACCTATGTTTTTAATTACATGTTGTGCATCCTGCCAGCAGTCACATTTCTATTCGTTTTAAATCATCTATGACTAGGAAGAAGTTTATACTGTCTATGGTTTATTTAAAAGAATCTTTTGGCTTTTTAGGAGGTGAATGTAGGGGAATGAAAAATACCTATGGTAGTATCTACCACTTGTAATAGGGACATTTTGCATTTAGTTAACAAGAAATACATAACATTGTCCCAGTGCTGCCATGGCCTGAGAGAGTAAAAGTGTACAACTGTCTATGAAAGAGCGTCAGCAAGTCATCTGAAACTGTGATTTTGGAAAATAATAATAGTAATAATGCCTGCCTATTTTCCTATTTGGTGAGAATGAAATATATTTCTCTGAGTGTTCAGTTATGGTTCCTTAATTTACACTAACTAGAATAAGCTTCCTGAATGATTTTTTTTTTTTTTTTTAAAGATGGGGTTTCACTCTTGTTGCCCAGGCTGGAGTTCAGTGATGCAATCCCTGCTCACTGCAGCCTCCACCTCCTGGGTCCAAGCTCCTGCCTCAGCTTCTCAAGTAGCTGGGATTACAAGCATGTGCCACCACCCAGGCTAGTTTTTTGTATTTTTAGTAGCGACAGGGTTTCCCCATGTTGGTCAGGCTGGTCTCTTCCTGACCTCAGGTGATCCGCCTGCCTTGACCTCCCAAAGTGCTGAGATTGCAGGTATCGGCCACTGTGCCCAGCCCGAATGCTGCTTAATGCTTCCATGTGTCAGTTAAAACTATTGCAGCCTGGTGGGTTGTCCTTTGGTATGACCGGAAGAGCATCAGTATTCCTTAAAAGTCATTTTAAGTCTCTGCCATAAGAACATGTTAAAGTACAGTATTAATTTTTGTCTGAACAGATTCCAATAATATCCCAGAATGTTTTAAAGCAATTTATTTTTAATACTACAAGTCAGTAAATCAATATGTTTTAACAGAGTAGAGACTTCATGGAATTCTTCAGAATTTTAAGGAACCTTAGAGATGATTTTTTTTTCAATTTCAGCAAACCTTTATATGCGTATTAAAACTGTTCTACAAAGGAAGAAAAATACTTACTCTTTTTTTTTTTTTTTTTGGAGACTGAGTCTTGCTCTGTCACCCAGGCTAGAGTACAGTGGCGGGATCTCAGCTCAGTGCAACCTTGGCCTCCTGGGTTCAAGTGATTCTCCTGCCTCAGCCTCCTGAGTAGCTGGGACTACAGGCACTCATCAC